>NW_027252119.1:0-30437 GCF_044704955.1 Pristiophorus japonicus | reverse complement strand
GGGGGAGTGATGGGGATGGGGAGAGGGGGGATTGGAGAGAGGAAATGCGGGGGATGGGAGAGGGGGGATGGGAGAGGGGGGGAATGGGAGAGGGGGGGTGGGAGAGGGGGGGTGGGAGAGGGGGGGAGGGGGGGATGGGAGAGGGGGGATGGGAGAGGGGAGATGGGAGAGGGGGGATGGGAGAGGGGGTTGGGAGAGGGGGTTGGGAGAGGGGGGGGATGGGAGAGGGGGGATGGAGAGAGGGAATCGGAGAGAGGAGATCGGAGAGGGGGCGATGGGAGAGGGGGGATGGGAGAGGGGGGATTGGAGAATGGGAGGGGGAAATGGGAGGGGGGATGGGAGAGGGGGGGATGGGAGAGGGGGGATGGGAGAATGGGAGGGGGGGATGGGAGAGGGGGGATGGGAGAGAGGAAGAGAGGGGGGATGGGAGGGGGGGAATGGGAGAGGGGGGATCGGAGAGGGGGGGATGGGAGAGGGGGGGATGGGAGAGGGGGGATGGGAGAGGGGGGGATGGGAGAGGGGGGGATGGGAGAGGGGGGGGGAATGGGAGAGGGGGGATGGGAGAGGGGGGATGGGAGAGAGGGGATGGGAGAGAGGGGATGGGAGAGAGGGGATCGGAGAGAGGGGATCGGAGAGGGGGGGATGGGAGAGGGGGGGATGGGAGAGGGGGTATGGGAGAGGGGGTATGGGAGAGGGGGGATTGGGGAATGGGAGGGGGGAAGGGAGAGGGGGGATGGGAGGGGGGGGATGGGAGGGGGGGATTGGAGAATGGGAGGGGGGATGGGAGAGGGGGGATGGGAGAGGGGGGATTGGAGAATGGGAGGGGGGAATGGGAGGGGGGATGGAGAGGGGGGATGGGAGACGGGGGATTGAAGAGGGGGGATGGGAGAGGGGGCGATGGGAGAGGGGGGGATTGGAGAGGGGGGGATTGGAG
The DNA here is from genome assembly GCF_044704955.1 of Pristiophorus japonicus. NCBI lineage: Eukaryota > Metazoa > Chordata > Chondrichthyes > Pristiophoridae > Pristiophorus > Pristiophorus japonicus. The sequence goes on along the minus strand of NW_027252119.1, from coordinate 29,503 downwards.
AGTGGAAGAGAGGGGGATATGAACTGGGACCAATGACCTGTGGGGTCAGCGATTACTCACGCCAGGTACAGCCCAGGATCTCGGTCCGTAGATAGATGCCGTGACGCTGGTGGATGGGAATGATCCTCAGGAAGCGAGCGAGGATGAGATGTTTGAGGTCTTGCCTCACCGCGGTGTTGCTGTCTGAATTTGCCGGGAAGATCTAGACCGGAGAGCAGGGTTAACACCAGATGTCACACAGCCCGCTCAGATAGCCCCATGGACATACGATGGCATGGCTCGAAGGGCAGGATTGGGACTAAATATTCCTAGTTATCAGGTGTTCGGGAAAGATCGGAGGTGGGGTAACAGTATTGGCTGAGGAAAATGTTACAGTGCTGGAGAGGGACAATGTCCCGGAGGGGTCAAGGACAGGGCGAGGAATTTCTGAAGCGTGTTCAGGAGAACTTCCTTGATCAGTGCATTTCCGGCCCGTCGAGAGAGGAGGCATTGCTGGATCGAGTTCTGGGGAATGGGGGAGTCAGGTGGTGCGGAGGGCACAGAGAAGATTTACAAGGATGATAACAGGAATGCGAAGGTATACGTATCAGGAAAGGGTGAACAGGCTGGGTCTCTTTTCTCTTGAAGAGAGAAGGCTGAGGGGTGACCTAATAGAAACATAGAAACATAGAAAATAGGTGCAGGAGTAGGCCATTCGGCCCTTCTAGCCTGCAACACCATTCAATGAGTTCATGGCTGAACATTCAACTTCAGTACCCCATTCCTGCTTTCTCTCCATACCCCTTGATCCCCCGAGTAGTAAGGACTTCATCTAACTCCTTTTTGAATATATTTAGTGAATTGGCCTCAACCACTTTCTGTGGTAGAGAATTCCACAGGTTCACCACTCTCTGGGTGAAGAAGTTTCTCCTCATCTCGGTCCTAAATGGCTTACCCCTTATCCTTAGACTGTGACCCCTGGTTCTGGACTTCCCTAACATTGGGAACATTCTTCCTGCATCTAACCTGTCTAAACCCGTCAGAATTTTAAACGTTTCTATGAGGTCCCCTCTCATTCTTCTGAACTCCAGTGAATACAAGCCCAGTTGATCCAGTCTTTCTTGATATGTCAGTCCCGCCATCCCGGGAATCAGTCTGGTGAATCTTCGCTGCACTCCCTCAATAGCAAGAATGTCCTTCCTCAAGTTAGGAGACCAAAACTGTACACAATACTCCAGGTGTGGCCTCACCAAGGCCCTGTACAACTGTAGTAACACCTCCCTGCCCCTGTACTCAAATCCCCTCGCTATGAAGGCCAACATGCCATTTGCTTTCTTAACCGCCTGCTGTACCTGCATGCCAACTTTCAATGACTGATGTACCATGACACCCAGGTCTCGTTACACCTCCCCTTTTCCTAATCTGTCACCATTCAGATAATAGTCTGTCTCTCTTCTTTTTACCACCAAAGTGGATAACCTCACATTTATCCACATTATACTTCATCTGCCATTCATTTGCCCACTCACCTAACCTATCCAAGGCACTCTGCAGCCTCATAGCATCCTCCTCGCAGCTCACACTGCCACCTAACTTAGTGTCATCCGCAAATTTGGAGATACTACATTTAATCCTCTCGTCTAAATCATTAATGTACAGTGTAAACAGCTGGGGCCCCAGCACAGAACCTTGCGGTACCACACTAGTCACTGCCTGCCATTCTGAAAAGTACCCATTTACTCCTACTCTTTGCTTCCTGTCTGACAACCAGTTCTCAATCCACGTCAGCACACTACCCCCAATCCCATGTGCTTTAACTTTGCACATTAATCTCTTGTGTGGGACCTTGTCGAAAGCCTTCTGAAAGTCCAAATATACCACATCAACTGGTTCTCCCTTGTCCACTCTACTGGAAACATCCTCAAAAAATTCCAGAAGATTTGTCAAGCATGATTTCCCTTTCACAAATCCATGCTGACTTGGACCTATCATATCACCTCTTTCCAAATGCGCTGCTATGACATCCTAAATAATTGATTCCATCATTTTACCCACGACCGATGTCAGGCTGACCGGTCTATAATTCCGTTTTCTCTCTCCCTCCTTTTTTAAAAAGTGGGGTTACATTGGTACCCTCCACTCCATCGGAACTGATCCAGAGTCTATGGAATGTTGGAAAATGACTGTCAATGCATCCACTATTTCCAAGGCCACCTCCTTAAGTACTCTGAGATGCAGTCCATCAGGCCCTGGGGATTTATCGGCCTTCAATCCCATCAATTTCCCCAACACAATTTCCCGACTAATAAGGATTTCCCTCAGTTCCTCCTTCTTACTAGACCCTCTGACCACTTTTATATCCGGAAGGTTGTTTGTATCCTCCTCAGTGAATACCGAACCAAAGTACTTGTTCAATTGGTCTGCCATTTCTTTGTTCCCTGTTATGACTTCCCCTGATTCTGACTGCAGGGGACCTACGTTTGTCTTTACTAACCTTTTTCTCTTTACATACCGATAGAAACTTTTGCAATCCGCCTTAATGTTCCCTGCAAGCTTCTTCTCGTACTCCATTTTCCCTGCCCTAATCAAACCCTTTGTCCTCCTCTGATGAGTTCTAAATTTCTCCCAGTCCCCGGGTTCACTGCTATTTGGCCAATTTGTATGCCACTTCCTTGGCTTTAATACTATTCCTGATTTCCCTTGATAGCCACGGTTGAGCCACCTTCCCTTTTTTATTTTTACGCCAGACAGGAATGTACAATTGTTGTAGTTCATCCATGCGGTCTCTAAATGTCTGCCATTGCCCATCCACAGTCAACCCCTTAAGTATCATTCGCCAATCTATCCTAGCCAATTCACGCCTCATACCTTCAAAGTTACCCTTCTGGACCATGGTTCCTGAATTAACTGTTTCATTCTCCATCCTAATGTAGAATTCCACCATATTATGGTCACTCTTCCCCAAGGGGCCTCGCACAATGAGATTGCTAATTAATCCTCTCTAATTACACAACACCCAGTCTAAGATGGCCTCCCCCCTAGTTGGTTCCTCAACATATTGGTCTAGAAAACCATCCCTTATGCACTCCAGGAAATCCTCCTCCACCGTATTGCTTCCAGTTTAGTTAGCCCAATCTATATGCATAGAGGTCACAAGATAAAAGTTCACGAGGTTGGGGTAATATGGATAGAGGATTGGCTAAGTAACAGAAACAGAGAGTCGGGATAAATGGTTCATTCTCTGGTTGGCAATCAGTAACCAGTGGGGTGCCACAGGGATCATTGCTGGGCCCCCAACTATTTACATTCTATATTAACGACCTGGAAGAAGGGACTGAGTGTAACGTAGCCAAGTTTGCTGATGATATAAAGATGGGAGGAAAAGCAATGTGTGAGGAGGACACAAAAAATCTGCAAAAGGACATAGACAGGCTAAGTGAGTGGACAAAAATTTGACAGATGGAGTATAATGTTGGAAAGTGTGAGGTCATGCACTTTGGCAGAAAAAAATCAACGATCAAGTTATTATTTAAATGGAGAAAGATTGCAAAGTGCCGCAGTACAGCGGGACCTGGGGGTACTGGTGCATGAAACACAAAAGGATAGTATACAGGTACAGCAAGTGATCAGGAAGGCCAATGGAATCTTGGCCTTTATTGCAAAGGGGATGATAGATTGAGTAGACTGGGTCTTTACTCGTTGGAGTTCAGAAGGATGAGGGGTGATCTTATCGAAACATTTAAAATAATGAAAGGGATAGACAAGATCGAGGCAGAGAGGTTGTTTCCACTGGTCGGGGAGACTAGAACTCGGGGGCACAGCCTCAAAATACGGGGGAGCCAATTTAAAACCGAGTTGAGAAGGAATTTCTTCTCCCAGAGGGTTGTAAATCTGTGGAATTCTCTGCCCAGGGAAGCAGTTGAGGCTAGCTCATTGAATGTATTCAAGTCACAGATAGATAGATTTTTAACCAATAAGGGGATTAAGGGTTACGGGGAGCGGGCGGGTAAGTGATGCTGAGTCCACGGCCAGATCAGCCATGATCTTGTTGAATGGCGGAGCAGGCTCGAGGGGCTAGATGGCCTACTCCTGTTCCTAATCCTTATGTTCTTATGTTCTTATGAAGTATAAAAGCAGGGAAATCTTGCTAAAGCTATACAGGGTATTGGTGAAGCCACACCTGGAGTACTGCGTGCAGTTTTGGTTTGCATATTTACAAAAGGATATACTTTGCTTTGGAGGGAGTTCAGAGAAGGTTCACTCGGTTGATTCCACAGATGAGGGGGTTGACTTATGAGGAAAGGTTGAGTAGGTTGGGCCTCTACTCATTGGAATTCAGAAGAATGAGAGGTGATCTTATCGAAACGTATAAGATTATGAGGGGGCTTGACAAGGTGGATGCAGAGAGGATGTTTCCACTGATGGGGGAGACTAGAACTAGGGGGCATGGTCTTAGAATAAGGGGCTGCCCATTTAAAACTGAGATGAGGAGAAATTTCTTCTCTCAGAGGGTTATAAATCTGTGGAATTTGCTGCCTCAGAGAGCTGTGGAGGCTGGGACATTGAATAAAGTTAAGACAGAAATAGACAGTCTCTTAACAGATAAGGGAATAAGGGGCTATGGGGAGTGGGCGGGGAAGTGGAGCTGTGTCCATTATTGGATCAGCCATGATCTTATTAAATGGTGGAGCAGGCTCGAGGGGCCGAATGGCCTACTCCTGTTCCTATTTCCTATGTTCTTGTGTTCTTATGTAGGTCTTTAACATAATGAAAGAGTGGACACAGAGAGAATGTTCCCACTTGTGGGGAAGAGCATAACTAGAGGCCATCAATATAAGATAGTCAGCCAGAAATCCAATGGGGAATTCAGGAGAAACTTCTTTACCCAGAGAGCGGTGAGAATGTGGAACTCGCTGCCACAGGGAGTGGTTGAAGTGAATAGTATCGATGCATTTAAGGGGAAGCTGGACAAGTATATGGGGGAGAAGGGAATAGAGGGTTATGCTGATAGATTTAGATGGGGAAAGACGGGAGGAGACTCGAGTGGAGTATAAACGCCGGCACGGACTGGTTGGGCCGAATGGCCTGTTTCTGTGCCGTGTATCCCGTGTAATCCGGTGTAAGAGGAGCAGATGTCAATAGAGGAACATTTAGGGAACAGTGATCATAGTATCACAAGGTTTAGATTAGCTTTGGAAAAGGATAGGGAGCAATCCCAAGTAAAAATACTCAACTGGAGGAAGGTCAGTTTCAGTGGGATGAGAATGGATCGGGACCAGGGAAATTGGAATCAAAGGTTGTCAGACGGAAATATAATGGAACACTGGACTGCCTTTACAGAGGGGCTGATTCAGGTCCAGGGGCAGTACATTCCCACTGGGGGGAAGGCAGGGCGACTAGAGTCAGGGCTCCCTGGGTGAAAGACAGAGAGAGAGTGAGATGAAGCAGGAAAAGAGCGCGTATGACAGATGTCAGCTCGAGAATCAGGCTGAATATAGAAAGTTCAGAGGGGGAGTGAAACAGGAAATAGGAGGGGCAAAGAGAGAGTGTGAGGATAGACTGGCAGCTAACATAAAAGGGAATCCAAAAGTCTTCTCTCGGCAAATAAATAGTAAATGGGCAGTAAGGGGGGGGGCAATTAGGGACCAATAGGAGACCTATACATGGAGGCAGGGGCCATGGCTGAGGTAGTAAATGAATACTTTGCCTCTGTCTTCACCGAGGAAGAAGATGCTGCCATAGACAGAGTGAAGGAGGAGGCAGAGGAGATACTGGATGGGATAAGAATTGATAAAGAGGAGGCACTAGAAAGGCTGGCTGTGCTTAAAGTAGATAAATCACCAGGACCAGATGGGATACATCCTCGGATGCTGAGGGAATCGAGGGAGGAAATCACGGAGGTACTGCCGTAATATTCCAATCCTCCATAGATACGGGGCTGGTGCCAGAGGGCTGGAGAATGCAAATGTTACAGCCTTGTTCAAAAAAGGGAAGGTGGCTCAACCGTGGCTATCAAGGGAAATCAGGGATAGTATTAAAGCCAAGGAAGTGGCATACAAATTGGCCAGAAATAGCAGTGAACCCGGGGACTGGGAGAAATTTAGAACTCAGCAGAGGAGGACAAAGGGTTTGATTAGGGCAGGGAAAATGGAGTACGAGAGGAAACTTGCAGGGAACATTAAGACGGATTGCAAAAGTTTCTATAGGTATGTAAAGAGAAAAAGGTTAGTAAAGACAAACGTAGGTCCCCTGCAGTCAGAATCAGGGGAAGTCATAACAGGGAACAAAGAAATGGCGGACCAATTGAACAAGTACTTTGGTTCGGTATTCACTAAGGAGGACACAAACAACCTTCCGGATATAAAAGGGGTCAGAGGGTCTAGTAAGGAGGAGGAACTGAGGGAAATCTTTATTAGTCAGAAATTGTGTTGGGGAAATTGATGGGATTGAAGGCCGATAAATCCCCAGGGTCTGATGGACTGTATCCCAGAGTACTGAAGGAGGTGGCCTTGGAAATAGCAGATGCATTGACAGTCATTTTCCAACATTCCATTGACTCTGGATCAGTTCCTATGGAGTGGAGGGTAGCCAATGTAACCTCACTTTTTAAAAAAGGAGGGAGAGAGAAAACAGGGAATTATAGACCGGTCAGCCTGACACCGGTAGTGGGTAAAATGATGGAATCAATTATTAAGGATGTCATCGCAGTGCATTTGGAAAGAGGTGACATGATAGGTCTAAGTCAGCATGGATTTGTGAAAGGGAAATCATGCTTGACAAATCTTCTGCAATTTTTTGAGGATGTTTCCAGTAAAGTGGACAAAGGAGAACCAGCTGATGTGGTATATTTGGACTTTCAGAAGGCTTTCGACAAGGTCCCACACAAGAGATTAATGTGCAAAGTTAAAGCACATGGGATTGGGGGTAGTGTGCTGACATGGATTGAGAACTGGTTGTCAGACAGGAAGCAAAGAGTAGGAGTAAATGGGTACTTTTCAGAATGGCAGGCAGTGACTAGTGGGGTACCGCAAGGTTCTGTGCTGGGGCCCCAGCTGTTTACATTGTACATTAATGATTTAGACGAGGGGATTAAATGTAGTATCTCCAAATTTGCGGATGACACTAAGTTGGGTGGCAGTGTGAGCTGCGAGGAGGATGCTATGAGGCTACAGAGTGACTTGGATAGGTTAGGTGAGTGGGCAAATGAATGGCAGATGAAGTATAATGTGGATAAATGTGAGGTTATCCACTTTGGTGGTAAAAACAGAGAGACAGACTATTATCTGAATGGTGACAGATTAGGAAAAGGGAAGGTGCAACGAGACCTGGGTGTCATGGTACATCAGTCATTGAAGGTTGGCATGCAGGTACAGCAGGCGGTTAAGAAAGCAAATGGCATGTTGGCCTTCATAGCGAGGGGATTTGAGTACAGGGGCAGGGAGGTGTTGCTACAGTTGTACAGGGCCTTGGTGAGGCCACACCTGGAGTATTGTGTACAGTTTTGGTCTCCTAACTTGAGGAAGGACATTCTTGCTATTGAGGGAGTGCAGCGAAGGTTCACCAGACTGATTCCCGGGATGGCGGGACTGACCTATCAAGAAAGACTGGATCAACTGGGCTTGTATTCACTGGAGTTCAGAAGAATGAGAGGGGACCTCATAGAAACGTTTAAAATTCTGATGGGTTTAGACAGGTTAGATGCAGGAAGAATGTTCCCAATGTTGGGGAAGTCCAGAACCAGGGGTCACAATCTAAGGATAAGGGGTAAGCCATTTAGGACCGAGATGAGGAGAAACTTCTTCACCCAGAGAGTGGTGAACCTGTGGAATTCTCTACCACAGAAAGTAGTTGAAGCCAATTCACTGAATATATTCAAAAGATGAAGTCCTTACTACTCGGGGGATCAAGGGGTATGGCGAGAAAGCAGGAATGGGGTACTGAAGTTTCATGTTCAGCCATGAACTCATTGAATGGCGGTGCAGGCTAGAAGGGCTGAATGGCCTACTCCTGCACCTATTTTCTATGTTTCTATGTTTCTAAGGATAAAGCCAGTAACTACAGGCCGCTCAGGTTAACCTCGGGAGTGGGGGAGTTTTCAGAAACAATAATCGGACAAAATTAACGGTCACTTGGACAGTGAGGATTAATTAAGGAAAGCCAGCACGGATTGTTAACAGCAAATTGTATTTAACCAACTTGATGGAGTGTTTTGATGAGGTAACAGAGAGGGTTGATGAGGGTGATGCGGTTGACGTGGTGTACATAGATTTCCAAAAGGCGTTTGACAAAGTGCCACATAACCGGCTTACAGCAAAGGTGCAGCTCATGGAATAACCGGGACAGGGGCAGTATGGATACGGGATTGGCTCAGTGACAGGAAACAGAGAGTAGTGGGGAACGGTTGTTTCTGGGACTGGAGGGAGGTATACAGTGGTGTTCCCCAGGGATCGGGACTGGGACCACTGCTTTTCCTGATATATATTAATGACCTGGATGTGGGTGTACAGGGCACAGATGACACAAAACTTGGAAGTATAGTGAACAGTGAGCAGGGTAGTGAGAGAGGACATAGACAGGCTGGTGGGATGGGCAGGCACGGGGCAGATGGAATTTAACACAGAAAGGTGTGAATGATGCGTTTTGGTAGGAAGAATGAGGAGAGGCAATATAAACTAAAGGGTACAATGCTAAAGGGGGTGCATGAACAGAGAGAGCTGGGGGTGTATGGGCACAGATCACTGAAGGGGGCAGGGCAGGCTGGGGAACTGGTTATGGGATCCTGGGTTTCATAAACCGAGGCACAGAGTACTGCCCGTGGGAATGATGATGGACCTGTATAAAACACGGGTTCGGCCCCAGCTGGAGTATTGTGTCCAATTCTGGGCCCCGCACTGTAGGAAGGATGTGAGGCCTTAGAGAGGGTGCAGAGGGGATTTCCGAGAATGGTTCCCGGGATGAGGGACTTCAGTGACGGGGATAGACTGGAGAAGCTGGGGTTGTTCTCCTTGGAGCAGAGAAGGTTGAGAGGAGATTTGATCGAGGTGTTCACAATCATGAGGGGTCTGGACAGAGGTCGAGAGAAACTGTTCCCATTGGTGGAAGGGTCGGGAACCAGAGGGGACAGATTTAAGGCGATTGGCAGAAGAACCAGAGGGGATATGAGGCAAGACTTTTCCCACAGCGAGTGGTTCGGATCTGGAATGCGCTGCCTGAGAGGGTGCTGGAGGCAGACTCAATCGTGGCTTTCAAAAGGGAGTTGGATAAATACCTGAAGGAAAATATTTTGCAGGGCTACAGGGAAAGGGCGGGGGGAGTGGGACTGGCTGAGGGGCTGTTGCAGAGAGCCGGCAGGGGCTCGACGGGCCGAATGGCCTTCCGTGCAGTAACTGGCTTGGGGTGGGGGCTCACGGCACTGGGATCCTCACGTTGCTGGTATGGATACTCCAGCCCCATCATAACAGTGTGGGGTACAATAAAACCCTCCCTGTAATCCCCCCGTAACCCACCCTCTGTAACTCGTCCATAACATCCCCTGTGATGCTCACCCTCGAACCGGCTCGCTGTAACGTCCGCCCCAATATTACCCCCATGCCCCATCTCTAATGTCCCCTCCCCCAATACCCCCTATGCCCCCCTTCAAACGCCCCCTCCCCAATACCCCCCATGCCCCCCTTCAAACGCCCCCTCCCCCAATACCCCCCATGCCCCCCTCAAACGCCCCCTTCCCCAATACCCCCCATGCCCCCCTTCAAACGCCCCCTCCCCCAATACCCCCCTTCAAACGCCCCCTCCCCCAATGCTCCCCATGCCCCCCTTCAAATGACCCTCCCCCAATACCCCCCATGTCCCCCTTCAAATGCCCCCTCCCCCAATGCCCATGCCCCCCTTCAAACGCCCACTCCCCCGACGCCCCCCCCCTCATCATCATCAGAGGCAGTCCCTCGGAATCGAGGAAGACTTGCTTCCACTCCCAAAGTGAGTCCTTTGATGGCTGAACAGTCGGATATGTGAGCCACAGACCCTGTTACAGGTGGGACAGACATTGGTCGGGGAAGGGGTGGGTGGGGCTGGTTTGCTGCGCGCTCCTTCCGCTGCCTGCGCTTGGCCTCTTCATGCTCCTTGCGTCGAGACTCAGAGCTCAGCGCCCTCCCGGATGCACTTTCTCCACCTCGGGCGGTCTGCGGCCAGGGTCTCCCAGGTGTCAGTGGTCATGTCACACTTTACCAGGGAGGCTTTGAGGGTGGTCATTATAACATTTCCACTGTCCTCCTTTGGCTCGTTTACCATGAAGGAGCTCCGTATAAAGCATTTGTTTAGGGAGTCTCGTATCTGGCATGTGAACTATGTGGTCTGCCCAGTGAAGCTGATCGAGTGTGGTCAGTACTTCAATACTGGGGATATTAGCCTGGTCGAGGACACTGATGTTGGCCCGCCTGTCCTCCCAGGGGATTTGCAGGATCTTGCAGAGACATCGTTGGTGATATATCTCCAGCGACTTGAGGTGCCTTCTGTACATGGTCCATGCCTCAGACCCACACAGGAGGGCGGTATTACTACAGCCCTGTAGACCATGAGCTTGGTGGTAGATTTGAGGGCCTGGTCTTCAAACACACTTTTCCTCAGGCGGCCGAAGGCTGCACTGGCGCACTGGAGGCGATGTGGAACCTCGTCACTGTCTGCCTTTGTTGATAAGAGGCTCCCGAGGTATGGGAAATGGTCCACGTTATCCAGGGCCGTGTCGTGGATCTTGATGATTGGAGGGCAGTGACAGGCTGGTGAAGGACCTTTGTCTTACGGATGTTAAGCATAAGGCCCATGATTTCATACACCCCAGTGAATACACTGACTATATCCTGGAGTTCAGTCTCTGAATGTGCGCAGACGCAGGCGTCGTCCACATACTGCAGCTCAACGACAGAGGTCGGGGTGATCTTGGACCTGGCCTGGAGGCGGTGTGGGTTGAACAGCTTCCCACTGGTTCTGTGGTTTAGTTCCACTCCAGCGGGGAGCTTGTTGACTGTGAGGTGGAGTATGGCGGTGAGGAAGATTGAGAAGAGGGTTGGAGCGATGACACAGCCCTGTTTGACCCCGGTCCGGACGTGGATTGGATCTGTAATGGATCCGCTGGTAAGGATCACGGCCTGCATGTCATCGTGGAGCAGGCGGAGGATGTTGACGAACTTTTGAGGGCATCCGAAACGGAGGAGGACGCTCCATAGACCCTCGCGGTTGACAGTGTCAAAGGCCTTTGTAAGATCGAAGGCCATGTATAAGGGCTGGCATTTTTCCTGCAACTGTCGCGCTGCAAAGATCTTGTCTGTTGTGCCCCGTAGGGGACGAAATCTATATTGTGATTCCGGGAGGAGCTCCTCGGCCACAGGGAGAAGACGGTTGAGGAGAACTCTAGCGACAACTTTCCCAGTGACTGATAGCAGGGAGAATCCTCTGTAGTTGCCGCAGTCGGACTTGTCCCCTTTTTAAAGATGGTCACGATCACTGCATCTCTGAGATCTCCCAGCATGCTCTCCTCCCTCCAGATGAGAGAGATGAGGTCATGTATCCGTGCCAACAACGCCTCTCCACCATATTTTAGCGCCTCAGCAGGAATTCCATCCGCTCCCGTCGCCTTGTTATTCTTCAGCTGTTTTATGGCTTTGCCGACCTCATGCAACGTTAGAGTTTCACTGAGGTGGTGGCGGGTCACATGCTGCGAGAATCGAGAACACTCGAGTCAAAGGCAGAGTCTCGATTGAGGAGATCTTCAAAGTGCTCCTTCCATCGGGCCCTGACAGCCTCGCTGTCCTTGATGAGTGTTTCCCTGTTCTTGGCCAGGAGTGGGGTGGGGACTTGGGAGTTTGGACCGTAGGTGGCCTTGACTGCAGCGAACATAAGAACATAAGAATTAGGAACAGGAGTCGGCCATCTAGCCCCTCGAGCCTGCTCCGCCATTCAACAAGATCATGGCTGATCTGGCCGTGGACTCAGCTCCACTTACCCGCCCGCTCCCCGTAACCCTTAATTCCCTTATTGGTTAAAAATCTATCTATCTGTGACTTGAATACATTCAATGAGCTAGCCTCAACTGCTTCCTTGGGCAGAGAATTCCACAGATTCACAATCCTCTGGGAGAAGAAATGCCTTCTCAGCTCGGTTTTAAATTGGCTCCCCCGTATTTTGAGGCTGTGCCCCCTAGTTCTAGTCTCCCTGACCAGTGAAAACAACCTCTCTGCCTCTATCTTGTCTATCCCTTTCATTATTTTAAATGTTTCCATAAGATCACCCCTCATCCTTCTGAACTCCAACGAGTAAAGACCCAGTCTACTCAATCTATCATCATAAGGTAACCCCCTCATCTCCGGAATCAGCCTAGTGAATCGTCTCTGTACCCCCTCCAAAGCTAGTATATCCTTCCTTAAGTAAGGTGACCAAAACTGCACGCAGTACTCCAGGTGCGGCCTCACCAATACCCTGTACAGTTGCAGCAGGACCTCCCTGCTTTTGTACTCCATCCCTCTCGCAATGAAGGCCAACATCCCATTCGCCTTCCTGATTACCTGCTGCACCTGCAAACTAACTTTTTGGGATTCATGCACAAGGACCCCCAGGTCCCTCTGCACCACAGCATGTTGTAATTTCTCCCCAGTCAAATAATATTCCCTTTTACTGTTTTTTTTCCCAAGGTGGATGACCTCATATTTTCCGACATTGTATTCCATCTGCCAAACCTTAGCCCATTCGCTTAACCTATCCAAATCTCTTTGCAGCCTTTCTGTGTCCTCGACACAACCCGCTTTCCCACTAATCTTTGTGTCATCTGCAAATTTTGTTACACTACACTGTCCCCTCTTCCAGGTCATCTATGTATATTGTAAACAGTTGTGGTCCCAGCACCGATCCCTGTGGCACACCACTAACCACCGATTTCCAACCCGAAAAGGACCCATTTATCCCGACTCTCTGCTTTCTGTTAGCCAGCCAATTCTCGATCCATGCTAATACATTTCCTCCGACGCCGCGTACCTTTATCTTCTGCAGTAACCTTTTGTGTGGCACCTTATCGAATGCCTTTTGAAAATCTAAATACACCACATCCATCGGTACACCTCTATCTATCATGCTCGTTATATCCTCAAAGAATTCCAGTAAATTAGTTAAACATGATTTCCCCTTCATGAATCCATGCTGCGTCTGCTTGATTGCACTATTCCTATCTCGATGTCCCGCTATTTCTTCCTTAATGATAGTTTCAAGCATTTTCCCCACTACAGATGTTAAACGAACCGGCCTATAGTTACCTGCCTTTTGTCTGCCCCCTTTTTTAAACAGAGGCGTTACATTAGCTGCTTTCCAATCCGCTGGTACCTCCCCAGAGTCCAGAGAATTTTGGTCGATATAACGAATGCATCTGCTATAACTTCCGCCATCTCTTTTAATACCGAGATGCATTTCATCAGGACCAGGGGACTTGTCTACCTTGAGTCCCATTAGCCTGTCCAGCACTACCCCCCTAGTGATAGTGATTATCTCAAGGTCCTCCCTTCCCACATTCCTGTGACCAGCAATTTTTGGCATGGTTTTTGTGTCTTCCACTGTGAAGACCGAAGCAAAATAATTGTTTAAGGTCTCAGCCATTTCCACATTTCCCATTATTAAATCCCCCTTCTCATCTTCTAAGCGACCAACATTTACTTTAGTCACTCTCTTCCGTTTTATATATCTGTAAAAGCTTTTACTATCCGTTTTTATGTTTTGCGCAAATTTACTTTCGTAATCTATCTTTCCTTTCTTTATTGCTTTCTTAGTCATTCTTTGCTGTTGTTTAAAATTTTCACAATCTTCTAGTTTCCCAATAACCTTGGCCACCTTATACGCATTGGTTTTTAATTTGATACTCTCCTTTATTTCCTTGGTTATCCACGGCTGGTTATCTCTTCTCTTACCGCCCTTCTTTTTCACTGGAATATATTTTTGTTGAGCACTATGAAAGAGCTCCTTAAAAGTCCTCCACTGTTCCTCAATTGTGCCACCGTTTAGTCTGTGTTTCCAGTCTACTTTAGCCAACTCTGCCCTCATCCCACTGTAGTCCCCTTTGTTTAAGCATAGTACGCTCGTTTGAGACACTACTTCCTCACCCTCAATCTGTATTACAAATTCAACCATACTGTGATCACTCATTCCGAGAGGATCTTTTACTAGGAGATCGTTTATTATTCCTGTCTCATTACACAGGACCAGATCTAAGATAGCTTGCTCCCTTGTAGGTTCTGTAACATACTGTTCTAAGAAACAATCCCGTAAGCATTCTATGAATTCCTCCTCCAGGCTACCCCGTGCGATTTGATTTGACCAATCGATATGTAGGTTAAAATCCCCCATGATTACTGCCGTTCCTTTTTCACAAGCCTCCATTATTCCCTTGATTATTGCCCGCCCCACCGTGAAGTTATTATTTGGGGGCCTATAAACTACGCCCACCAGTGACTTTTCCCCTTACTATCTCTAATCTCCACCCACAATGATTCAACATTTTGTTCATTAGAGCCAATATCGTCTCTCACAACTGCCCTGGTATCATCCTTTATTAACAGAGCTACCCCACCTCCTTTCCCTTCTTGTCTATCTTTCCGAATTGTCAGATACCACTGTGTGTTTAATTCCCAGTCTTGGCCACCCTGCAACCACGTTTCTGTAATGGCCACCAAATCATACCCATTTGTAATGATTTGTGCCGTCAACTCATTTACTTTATTTCGAATGCTGCGTGCGTTTAGGTAGTGTTTTAATACTAGTTTTTAATCCATGATTTTTAGTTTTGATCCCTCCTGCAGCCCCTTTATACTCATACATATTGTCACTTCCTATCACCTTGTGGTTTACACTTACCCCAGTGCTACTCTGCTCTGTTGCCTCTTGTCTTTTGAATTCTTTCTTGGGGTCCTGTTCATCTGAGCTCTCACCCACTCTAACTAGCTCAGAGCCCTCTCCTGGGTTCCGAATACTCCTCGCATTGAGGCACCGAGCTTTCAGGCTTGCCTTTTTATTACACTTTGACCCTTTAGAATTTTGATGTACAGTGGCCCTTTTTGTTTTTTGCCTTGGGATTCTCTGCCCTCCACTTTTACTCATCTTCTTTCTGTCTTTTGCTTCTGTCTCCATTTTGTTTCCCTCTGTCTCCCTGCATATGTTCCCATCCCCCTGCCATATTAGTTTAACTCCTCCCCAAGAATCCTTGCATATCGTGGCTGTCGGCCAGTTGTTGTATCTCCTGTGCTTTCTCTCTCCACCACCTGTTCTTTAGGTCCCGGGTTTTTTGTTGGACCTGAGCCTTGAGACGTCTGTAAAGTTGTTTTGCAGTTCCCGAGTTGGGTTGTTGCTTGAGGCTCAGAAATGCTTTGCGCTTGCGATCTATTAGTTCTTCGATCTCCTGATCATTCTCATCAAACCAGTCCTGGTGTTTTCTGGTTGAGTGACACAGGCACTGGTTATAGAGGCCTGGAGGGCAGACCAAGTGCTATGGGCATTCAGCATCTCAGGGTCATCAAGGCACGCCAGGTTAGCTGTGAGGCGCTGGCTGTATAGGGCTCTCTTAGCTGGGTCTTTAAGTGCCCTGGCATTAACTTTTTTGCGGAACTGCTTCTGCTGTCCCCTCTGCTTTGGGGCAATGTTAATGTTGATGATGGATCGGATTAGATGGTGGTCTGTCCAGCAGTCGTCAGCTCCTGTCATGGTGCGGGTGATGCTCACATCCTTGCTCCCTGGCTCGGACGATGACATAGTTGAGCAGGTGCCCGTATTTGGAGCGAGAGTGTTGCCACGATGCCTTGTATTTGTCCCTCTGGTGGAACAGGGTGTTGGTGATGAGGAGTTCATGTTCTAGACATTTTGTCAGGAGTAGGGTACCACTGGAGTTGGATTTCCCTACCCCCTCTCTGCCAATCATGTCTCCTCAGAGAGCTGTGTCTTCGCCAACCCTGGTATTAAAATCACCCAGGAGGATCAATTTGTTGCCCGTGGAGCCACAGGACAGGGATGTCTCGAGGTTGGAATAAAAACCCTCTTTAGCCTCATCCGTTGTATCGATGAGGCGTACGCACTGATGACTGTGGCACATTGGTTCTGAGATAGGGTAATACAGAGAGTCATGAGGCGTTCGTTAACCTCACAGGGGGAGTCTTTGAGGCTGTCGACCAGCAAAGCCGACTCCATGAAGGTGGCATTCTGCCTCTGGTTTCCCTTTCCAGAAGAAGGTGTAATCTCCACCATGTTCCTTCAACTGGCCTTCCCCTGCCCACCGGGTCTCACTGAGGTCGGCGATGTCAATGTCAAAATGTCTGAGTTCCCGGGCAACTATGGTGGTGCGGCGTTCCGGCCTGTTGCTGTTGGGATTGTCCATGAGGGTCCTGATGTTCCAGGTCCCGAACTTCATACTGACGGACTGGAAGATGCCCGTGCGTGAGTTCTTTTAACGTGGGGTGGCTGCTGCACACCGGCCACCACACGGGCTGAGCTGAGCGAGGTCTTGGTCCAGTGGCAAGGGGATCCAAGACAACTGGAGACCAGCACAGCTCGATAAACCTAATCGCCTCCGGCGAGGTGTTGGTCACAAGCTCGGCGCTGGGTAGCACCATTGGTGGTAGATGGCCTGAGGCTGGGTTGGGGGCAGGCTTTAGGAAGGTCACTTACAAAGTTATTTTAAAAGTTCAAAGTTGATGAAAATTCCCAATTTATTTCAAAAGTTTCTAAGAGTTGTGAAAAAGTTTTTAAAACGTTTCGAAGAGTTGTTAAAAGTCTAAGATGTAAATCAATAATAGATTATAAAAGTTTCCCCAGTTTAAAAAGTTTCAAAAAGTTGTTAAAAGTCAGAGATGTCGATTGATAAAAGATATTTAAAAGCATTTCGATTGAGTCTAAAATGTAAGTTTTAAAAGTTCTCCCAAATTGTTTAATAAGTTTAAAAGTTGGTTAAAAGTTTAAAATTAATTAAAGGTTGGTTGGGAGTATGAGACGACGCCACGCCTCGATCCCTTCAGCCGGTTCCACATCCTCGAGTCCCTTCGGCAGGTCGTTCCGGAGTCCCTTCGGCCGGTTAGACATCCCCCCGGGTGGTCAGGGACAGAAGCGACTGGCTCAGGGTCCCTCCGGCCGGCACAGGGTCCCTCCGGCCAGTACAGGGTCCCTTCGGTCAGTACGGGGTCCCTCCGGCCAGTACAGGGTCCCTCCGGCCGGCACAGGGTCCCTCTGGCCAGTACAGGGTCCCTTCGGTCAGTACAGGGTCCCTTAAGCCAGGGTCAGAAGCGGTTGGCATCACACTAGGATTCCCAGGACAGGACACAGGGGCTGGAATCACCACCGCACCTGCTCTCTCCCTGCTCCCGAGCTGGGTCTGTCCTCCCCCTCCCCTGATGCCCCCCCCATGGCCCCCCTAACGCCCTCTCCCAATGCCTCCTCCCCTAAAGCCCCCCTCCTAATGCTCCCCCCATGCCCCCCTTTAACACTCCCCCATGCCCCCACCAACACCCACTCCGATGCCCCTCTCCTAGCGTCCCCCATGCCCCCCTTTAACACTCCCCCATGCCCCCGCCCAGCACCCCCCCCGATGACTCCCTCCTAGCATTCCCCCATGCCCCCCTCTAACACCCCTACCCCCATGCCCCCGCCCAACACCCCCCCCAATGCCCCCCTCCTAGCATTCCCCCATGCCCCCCTCTAACACCCCTACCCCCATGCCCCCCTCTAACACCCCTGCCCCCATGCCCCCCTCTAACACCCCTACCCCCATGCCCCCCTCTAACACCCCTACCCCCATGCCCCCCTCTAACACCCCTGCCCTCATGCCCCCCTCTAACACCCCTACCCCCATGCCCCCCTCTAACACCCCTGCCCCCATGCCCCCGTCTAACACCCCTACCCCCATGCCCCCCTCTAACACCCCTACCCCCATGCCCCCCTCTAACACCCCTACCCCCATGCCCCCCTCTAACACCCCTACCCCCATGCCCCCGCCTAACACCCCCCCTAATGCCCCCCTCCTAACATTCCCCCATGCCCCCCTCTAACACCCCTGCCCCCATGCCCCCCTCTAACACCCCTACCCCCATGCCCCCCTCTAACACCCCTACCCCCATGCCCCCCTCTAACACCCCTACCCCCATGCCCCCCTCTAACACCCCTACCCCCATGCTCCCCTCTAACACCCCTCCCCCCCTAATGCCCCCCCAATACCCTACCTTAGCGGGTGCAGTCCAGTCGGTTGTGCCGGTGTAGTTTACGAAGCGGATTCCATCGTGGCTGTACATGAGCCGGTAGTTGGAGATGAAGCCCCAAGAGCGTGTCCCTCCCTGGGTAATAACGCCGGAAATGAAGGTGGGCTCCAGGAAATCCACCTGGAAGTAGGGATGGGGATCGGGGTCCACAGGACTCCAGCCGGGCTCGAGGTTTAAGCTGATGATAGAAAGCGACACAATTATATAACAACCCCTTTCACCACCTCCACGTCCCAAAGCACCTTACAGCCAATCAAACTGGTGCAATGTGGTCAGTGTTATAATGTGGGAAACACACAGGCAGCTTGTGCACAGCAAGATCCCACTAACAGATAATAACCAGATCATCCGCTTTTTAAATTAGTCCCTGGGATGTGGGCGTCGCTAGTAATTATTGCCCATCCCTTAACCACCTTTGAGAAGGTGGAGGTGAGGCTTGTCAGAACACAAGAAATAGGAGCAGGAGTCGGCCATTCGGCCCCTCGAGCCGGCTCCGCCATTCAATAAGATCATGGCTGATCTGATCCTGGACTCAGCTCCACTTCCCCGCTCACTCCCCATAACCCTTCACTCCGCGATTGTTCAAGAATCTGTCTATCTCCACCTTGAATACATTCAATGACCCAGCCTCCACAGCTCTCTGGGGCAGAGATTCCACAGATTCACCACCCTTATTCTGAGACTGTGCCCCTAGTTCTAGATACCCCCATGAGGGGAAACCTCCTCTCTGCATCCACCTTGTGAAGCCCCCTCATAATCTGATACATTTCAATAAGATCGCCTCTCATTCTTCGAAACTCCAATGAATACAGACCCAACCTGCTTAACCTTTCCCCATAAGGCAACCCTTTCAACCCAGGAATAAACCGAGTGAACCTTCCCTGAACAGCCTCCAATGCAAGTATATCCTTCCTTAAATACGGAGACCAAAACTGCACGCAGTACTCCAGGTGTGGCCTCACCAATACCCTGTACAGTTGTAGCAGGACTTCTCTGCTTTTATACTCTATCCCCCCGGCAATAAAGGCCAACATTCCATTTGCCTTCCTGATCACTTGCTGTACCTGCATACTAACTTTTTGTGTTTCATGTACAAGGATCCCCAGGTCCCTCTGTACTGCAGCACTTTGTAATCTCTCCCCATTTAAATAATAATTTGCTTTTCTATTTTTTCTGCCAAAATGGATAACATCATATTTTCCCACATTGTACTCCATCTGCCAAATTATTGCCCACTCACTCAGCCTGTCTATAGCCCTTTGTAGATTCTTTGCGTCCTCTTCATAACAAAAACTATTCAATTAAGTTGCACACCCTCATTAGACCCTTGGTTCCCCACCATGTTGGGTATGTTTGTTTACCATTTCTGCCATGTCCTGATTCGCCATAATACTTTCTCCTGTCTCAGTCTCTCAGGGACCAATCTTTACTTTTGCTACTCTCTTCCTTTTTACAAACTTGTACAAGCTCTTACAATCTGGTTCATATTTCTGGCTAGTTTTCTCTCATAGTCTATTTTATTCCTTTTTATAGAAACATAGAAACATAGAAACTAGGTGCAGGAGTAGGCCATTCGGCCCTTCGAGCCTGCACCACCATTCAATAAGATCATGGCTGATCATTCCCTCAGTACCCCTTTCCTGCTTTCTCTCCATACCCCTTGGTCCCTTTAGCCGTAAGGGCCGTATCTAACTCCCTCTTGAATATATCGAACAAACTGGCATCAACAACTTTCTGTGGTAGAGAATTCCACAGGTTAACAACTCTGAGTGAAGAAGTTTCTCCTCATCTCGGTCCTAAATGGCTTACCCCTTATCCTTAGACTGTGTCCCCTGGTTCTGGACTTCTCCAACATCGGGAACATTCTTCCTGCATCTAACCTGTCCTGTCCCGTCAGAATATTATATGTTTCCATGAGATCCCCTCTCATTCTTCTAAACTCCAGTGAATACAGGCCCAGACAATCCAGTCTCTCCTCATATGTCAATCCTGCCATCCCGGGAATCAGTCTGGTGAACCTTCGCTGCACTCCCTTAATAGCAAGAACGTCCTTCCTCAGATTAGGAGACCAAAACTGAACACAATATTCCAGGTGAGGCCTCACCAAGGCCTTGTACAACTGCAGTAAGACCTCCCTGCTCCTATACTCAAATCCTCTCGCTATGAAGGCCAACATACCATTTGCCTTCTTCACCGCCTGCTGTACCTGCATGCTAACCTTTAATGACTGATGAACCATGACACCCAGGTCTCGTTGCACCTCCCCTTTTCCTAATCTGTCACCATTCAGATAATATTCTGCCTTCGTGTTTTTGCCCCCAAAGTGGATAACCTCACATTTATCCACATTATACTGCATGCATTTGCCATGCATTTGCCCACTCACCTAACCTATCCAAGTCACCCTGCAGCCTCTTAGCGTCCTCCTCACAGCTCACACCGCCACCCAGCTTAGTGTCATCTGCAAACTTAGAGATATTGTCAATAGCTGGGGTCCTAGCACTGAGCCCTGAGTCACTGCCTGCCATTCTGAAAAGGACCTGTTTATCCCGACTCTCTGCTTCCTGTCTGCCAACCAGTTCTCTATCCACATCAGTACATTACCCCCAATACCATGGGCTTTAATTTTGCACACCAATCTCTTGTGTGGGACCTTGTCAAAAGCCTTTTGAAAGTCCAAATACACCACATCCACTGGTTCTCCCTTGTCCACTCTACTAGTTACATCCTCAAAATATTCTAGAAGATTTCCCTTTCATAAATCCATGCTGACTTGGACCGATCCTGTCACTGCTTTCCAAATGCACTGCTATTTCATCTTTAATAATTGATTCCAACATTTTCCCCACTACCCATGTCAGGCTAACCGGTCGATAATGACAGATTAGGAAAAGAGGAGGTGCAACAAATTATCTAAAAGGAGATTAGGAAAAGGGGAGGTGCAAAGAGACCTGGGTGTCATGGTACATCAGTCATTGAAGGTTGGCATGCAGGTACAGCAGGCGGTTAAGAAAGCAAATGGCATGTTGGCCTTCATAGTGAGCGGATTTGAGTATAGGAGCAGGGAGGTGTTGCTACAATTGTACAGGGCCTTGGTGAGGCCACAACTGGAGTATTGTGTACAGTTTTGGTCTCCTAACTTGAGGAAGGACATTCTTGCTATTGAGGGAGTGCAGCGAAGGTTCACCAGACTGATTCCTGCCGAGGTGCAGACCATCTGGTTTGTACTGGTCCCACCTCCCCCAGAACCGGTTCCAATGTCCCAGGAGTTTGAATCCCTCCCTGCTGCACCATTCCTCAAGCCACGTATTCATCTGAGCTATCCTGCGATTCCTACTCTGACTAGCACGTGGCACTGGTAGCAATCCTGAGATTATTTCTTTTGAGGTCCTACTTTTTAATTTAACTCCTAGCTCCCTAAACTCAGCTTGTCGGACCTCATCCCGTTATTTACCTATATCGTTGGTACCTATATTGCCAGGGGGTTGGGGTATAAGAGTCGGGAAGTCTTGCTACAATTGTACAGGGCCCTGGTGAGACCACACCTGGAGTACTTTCTCGGTCTCTGTATCTCAGGAAGGATATACTTGCCTTGGAGACGGTACAATGGAGGTTCACTGGATTGATGCCTGGGATGAGAGGGCTGTAGTATGAGGAGAGATTGAGCAGACTGGGCCGACACTCTCTGGAGTTTAGAAGAATGAGAGGTGATCTCATTGAAACATACAAGATACTGAGGGGGCTTGACAGGGTAGATGTAGGGAGGGTGTTCCCCCGGGCTGGGGAGTCGAGAACCAGGGGTCACAGTCTCAGGATAAGGGGTCGGCCATTTAGGACAGAGATGAGGAGAAATTTCTTCACTCAGAGGGGGGTGAATCTTTGGAATTCTCTGCCCCAGAGGGCTGTGGGGGCTGAATCTCTGAATATATTCAAGGCTGAGATCGATAGATTTTTGGAGTGTCGGGGAAGTGAGGGATATGGGGATCGGGCGGGAAAGTGGAGTTCAGGTCGATGATCAGCCAGGATGGTATTAAATGGTGGAGCAGGCTCGAGGGGCCGAATGGCCGACTCCTGCTCCTATTTCGGATGTTCTTCATCAACCACGTTGCTGTGGGTCTGGAGTCACACACAGCCCAGACCGGGTCAGGGACATTGGTGAAGCCGGTGGGTTTTTACCAGAATCCGGTAGTTTCAGGGTCACTGAGGACCACTCTGGCTCACTGGTCACTCTCAACTAGCTTCTTATTCCACAATTATTTAATTCACTGAATTTAAGTTCCCCAGTTGCCGTGGTGGGATTTGAACTCATTCCTTGGCATTGTTAGTCCAGGCCTCTGGATTAAGAATGTAATAAATAGGAGCAGGAGTCGCCCGTTGGGCCTCTCGAGCCTGCTCCGCCATTGAACGAACATGGCTGATTACTGGTCCAGTAACAGAACCACTCTGCTACCGTACCTCGAGTAATGTTTGTTGAGGAAACATTGGCCCAGCTCACCGGGGATAATGTCACTGTTTTTTGAATAGTGCCTTGGGATCTTTTACATACACCTGAGAGGGCAGGCACAGCCTCGGTTTATCATCTCATCTGAAACCCTGCCCCTCCGACAGTGCAGCGCTCCCTCAGTACTGCCCCTCCCATAGTGCAGCGCTCCCTCAGTACTGCCCCTCCCATAGTGCAGCACTCCCTCAGTACTGCCCTCCGACAGTGCAGCACTCCCTCAGTACTGCCCTCCGACAGTGCGGCACTCCCTCAGTACTGCCCCTCCCATAGTGCAGCGCTCCCTCAGTACTGCCCCTCCGACAGTGCAGCGCTCCCTCAGTACTGCCCTCCGACAGTGCAGCGCTCCCTCAGTACTGCCCCTCCCATAGTGCAGCACTCCCTCAGTACTGCCCTCCGACAGTGCGGCGCTCCCTCAGTACTGCCCCTCCCATAGTGCAGCACTCCCTCAGTACTGCCCCTCCCATAGTGCAGCACTCCCTCAGTACTGCCCTCCGACAGTGCGGCACTCCCTCAGTACTGCCCCTCCCATAGTGCAGCGCTCCCTCAGTACTGCCCCTCCGACAGTGCAGCGCTCCCTCAGTACTGCCCTCCGACAGTGCAGCGCTCCCTCAGTACTGCCCCTCCCATAGTGCAGCACTCCCTCAGTACTGCCCTCCGACAGTGCAGCACTCCCTCAGTACTGCCCCTCCCATAGTGCTGCACTCCCTCAGTACTGCCCCTCCCATAGTGCTGCACTCCCTCAGTACTGCCCCTCCCATAGTGCAGCACTCCCTCAGTACTGCCCTCCGACAGTGCAGCGCTCCCTCAGTACTGCCCCTCCGACAGTGCGGCACTCCCTCAGTACTGCCCCTCCCATAGTGCAGCACTCCCTCAGTACTGCCCTCCGACAGTGCAGCGCTCCCTCAGTACTGCCCCTCCCATAGTGCAGCACTCCCTCAGTACTGCCCTCCGACAGTGCAGCGTTCCCTCAGTACTGCCCCTCCGACAGTGCAGCGCTCCCTCAGTACTGCCCTCCGACAGTGCAGCACTCCCTCAGTACTGCCCTCCGACAGTGCAGCGCTCCCTCAGTACTGCCCCTCCCATAGTGCAGCACTCCCTCAGTACTGCCCTCCGACAGTGCAGCGCTCCCTCAGTACTGCCCCTCCGACAGTGCAGCACTCCCTCAGTACTGCCCCTCCCATAGTGCAACACTCCCTCAGTACTGCCCCTCCGACAGTGCAGCACTCCCTCAGTACTGCCCCTCCCATAGTGCAGCACTCCCTCAGTACTGCCCCTCCGACAGTGCGGCGCTCCCTCAGTACTGCCCCTCCGACAGTGCAGCGCTCCCTCAGTACTGCCCCTCCCATAGTGCAGCACTCCCTCAGTACTGCCCCTCCCATAGTGCAGCACTCCCTCAGTACTGCCCCTCCGACAGTGCGGCACTCCCTCAGTACTGCCCCTCCCATAGTGCAGCACTCCCTCAGTACTGCCCCTCCGACAGTGCGGCACTCCCTCAGTACTGCCCCTCCGACAGTACAGCGCTCCCTCAGCACTGCCCCTCTGACAGTGCAGCACTCCCCCTCCCACAGTGCGGCACTCCCTCAGTAGTGCCCCTCCGACAGTGCGGCGCTCCCTCGGTACTGCCCCTCTGACAGTGCGGCACTCCCTCAGTACTGCCCCTCCGACAGTGTGGCACTCCCTCGGCATTGCACTGGAGTGTCAGCCTAGATTTTTTTGTGCTCAATTTTCTGGAGTGGATCTTGAACCCAAGACCTTCTGACCCAGAGGCGTGAGTGCGGCCTACGGAGCCACGCCTGACACCGAGAGTCGAATGGCGGAGCAGGCTCGAGGGACCATGTGGCCTCCTCCTGCTCCCAATTCTTATCCCAGCCGTCCGGGTGACCTTTCTACTCTCAGCCCTGCCAGCCTTTTACGTACCTCCTCTGATACGTCCTTACTACACAGTATAACTGCACACGAGGCCCATACTAGAGAGAAGGTCACTCTGTGACCTGTCCTTTATTCCTTAGCACTCAAGTGATGAAGGTGGGTGGAGCTTCCCCTTTTATACCTGAAGGTCCAGGTTAGGAGTGTCTCCCACCTAGTGGTCAGTGTTCTCACAGTGTACAACTTAGGTCAGTTTATACATGGGTTACAATGCTGGTTGAATACATGACATCACCTCCCCCCCAAAGTCTTATTGGGATCACAGGTTGAGTCTCTCTGGTGGTTTACGCTCCCTTGTAGAACGCCTGAGTTGGGGCTCCGGTTGTTGGGCGCTGACCTGAGTGTCTGCTGTTTGCAGTGCCTCAGGCCTGTCCGGACTGCCCACAGTGACTGGGCTCTCCTCCCTTTGGTTCCGGTGTTCGGTCACCTGTGGTGGAGTGAATTCTATATCGTTCTCTTCCTCTGCTTCTTCTATGGGATTGCTGAACCTCCTTTTTGTTTGATCCACATGTTTGCGGCAGATTTGTCCATTGGTAAGTTTAACTACCAGAATCCTATTTCCCTCTTTGGCAACCACAGTGCCTGCGAGCCATTTGGGCCCTGCAGCGTAGTTGAGGACAAAAACAGGATCATTTACATCAATACATCGCGCCCTCGCATTCCTGTCATGGTAGTGATATTGTGGCTGGCGCCTGCTCTCGACAATTTCTTTCATGGTGGGGTGTATAAGGGATAATCGGGTTTTGAGCGTCCTTTTCATTAGTAGCTCTGCGGGTGGAACCCCTGTGAGCGAGTGTGGTCGGGATCCATAGGCCAGCAGGAGGCGTGATAAGCGGGTTTATAGGGAACCCCCTTGGAATCTGAGCATCCCTTGTTTGATTATCTGCACTGCTCGTTCTGCCTGGCCGTTTGAGGCCGGCTTGAACGGTGCCGTTCTAACATGGTTAATTCCATTGCCTGCCATGAAGTCCTGGAATTCAGTGCTTGTGAAGCACGGGCCATTGTCGCTGACCAAGATGTCCGGTAGACCGTGGGCGGCGAACATTGCCCGTAGACTTTCTACCGTGGCAGAGGATGTGCTTGAATTTAAAAAGTCACACTCGATCCATTTGGAGCAGGCGTCTACTGCAACCAAAAACATTTTCCCCATGAAAGGACCTGCGTAGTCCACATGGATGCGTGAACATGGCTTGGCGGGCCATGGCCAGGGGCTAAGGGGGGCTTCCCAAGGGCAGGGAAAATGGAGTACGAGAAGAAGCTTGCAGGGAACATTAAGACGGATTGAAAAAGTTTCTAGAGATATGGAAAGAGAAAAAGGTTAGTAAAGACAAACGTAGTCCCCTGCAGTCAGAATCAGAGAAAGTCATAATGGGGAACAAAGAAATGGCAGACCAATTGAACAAGTACTTTGGTTCGGTATTCACTAAGGAGGATACCAACAACCTTCCGGATATAAAAGAGGTCAGAGGGTCTAGTAAGGAGGAGGAACTGAGGGAAATCCTTATTAGTCGGGAAATTGTGTTGGGGAAATTGATGGGATTGAAGGCCGATAAATCCCCAGGGCCTGATGGACTGCATCCCAGAGTACTTAAGGAGGTGGTCTTGGAAATAGCGGATGCATTGACAGTCATTTTCCAACATTCCATTGACTCTGGATCAGTTCCTATGGAGTGGAGGGTAGCCAATGTAACCCCACTTTTTAAAAAATGAGGGAGAGAGAAAACAGGGAATTATAGACCGGTCAGCCTGACCTCAGTAGTGGGTAAAATGATGGAATCAATTATTAAGGATGTCATAGCAGCGCATTTGGAAAGAGGTGACATGATAGGTCCAAGTCAGCATGGATTTGTGAAAGGGAAATCATGCTTGACAAATCTTCTGGAATTTTTTGAGGATGTTTCCAGTAGAGTGGACAAGGGAGAACCAGTTGATGTGGTGTATTTGGACTTTCAGAAGGCTTTTGACAAGGTCCCACACAAGAGATTAATGTGCAAAGTTAAAGCACATGGGATTGGGGGTAGTGTGCTGACGTGGATTGAGAACTGGTTGTCAGACAGGAAGCAAAGAGTAGGAGTAAATGGGTACTTTTCAGAATGGCAGGCAGTGACTAGTGGGGTACCGCAAGGTTCTGTGCTGGGGCCCCAGCTGTTTACATTGTACATTAATGATTTAGACGAGGGGATTAAATGTAGTATCTCCAAATTTGCGGATGACACTAAGTTGGGTGGCAGTGTGAGCTGCGAGGAGGATGCTATGAGGCTGCAGAGTGACTTGGATAGATTAGGTGAGTGGGCAAATGCATGGCAGATGAAGTATAATGTGGATAAATGTGAGGTTATCCACTTTGGTGGTAAAAACAGAGAGACAGACGATTATCTGAATGGTGACAGATTAGGAAAAGGGGAGGTGTAACGAGACCTGGGTGTCATGGTACATCAGTCATTGAAGGTTGGCATGTAGGTACAGCAGGCGGTTAAGAAAGCAAATGGCATGTTGGCCTTCATAGCGAGGGGATTTGAGTACAGGGGCAGGGAGGTGTTGCTCCAGTTGTACAGGGTCTTGGTGAGGCCACACCTGGAGTATTGTGTACAGTTTTGGTCTCCTAACTTGAGCACCGGCACAATCGGGCTCGCCCAGTCACTGAATTCGACTGGCGAGATGATGCCTTCCCTCAACAGGCGGTCCAATTCGCCTTCTATCTTTTCTCGCATCAATACGGCACCGCTCTGGCCTTGTGGTGTACTGGTCTGGTGTCCGGATTTATGTGAATCACTATCTTGGCCCCCATGAAAGTGCCAATGCCGGGTTGAAATAATGAGTCAAATTTGTCCAGGACCTGTGAGCATGATACTCGCTCCACAAAGGAAATTGCATTGACATCGCCCCATTTCCAGTTCATGAAGCAAGTCAACTCCTCCCCAGTAGTGCGGGACCGTCCCCTGGGACAATCCAGAGTGGCAACCTGTTCTCCGAATCTTTGTGGGTCACGACTACCGTGGCGCTGCCTAGCACCGGAATGATCTGCTTTGTGTAAGTCCGTAGCTGTGCGTCAATCGGCGATAATTTTGGCCTCCTGGCCTTGGATGCCCACAACTTTTTGAACTGTTTGATACCCTACAGGGACTGGCTGGCACCCGTGTCTAACTCCATTAATACTGGGATGCCATTGAGGAGCACTTTCATCATTATCAGTGGCACCCTGGTGTATGAACTGTATACGTGCTCCACATGAACTCGCTGAACTTCAGCTTCCAGCGATTTCCCCCAGTGTCCATTTGGCCTCGTAGGGCTTACATCAGGCCCATCCACCTCGTACATCAACCTGGCTGCAGGCTTCCTGCACATATGCACCAAGTGACCGCTGACATTGCAGTTTCTGCAGGTATATTGCTGATACCTGCAAGCTCTGGCTGGGTGTTTGCCTCCACACCTCCAACATGAGCCGTTGTTGGAAACAAAAGGTCCATTACCAGTCGATCGTCTCTGACTGTCTCTGTGACTGTCCTTAAACGCACCATTGACAGGTGTTGATGGCCCCATTACTGGCCGCATTGTCCCTTGCGATGGCATGAATCGCTGTTCAGCTAGCTATTGTCTCTGTTGAATTCCCCCATTGGGTTCGATTGCATGCTCGGGCATGTCCGATTGCCCTTGTCTGCCTGGAGAACTGTGTGCCGCGTTAACAATGTTGACTCCTTGTCCATTTGCTGCATTTAAACCAAGATTTTTGTCAAACATCATTCTGGTCTCTTCCTCCCCTGAGATAAATGTCTGGGCTATCAGAGCCGCCGCTTCCAAGGTCAAGTCTTTGGTCTCAATCAGTTTCCTGAAAACCCCAGCGTGCCCGATGCCCTCAATAAAAAAGTCTCGCAGCATCTCCGCTCTGTATGCATCTGGGAACTTACATAGGCTCACCAGTCGCCGGAGATCTGCCACGAAGTCTGGAACGCTTTGCCCTTCTCGCCGCCGGTGCATGTAAAACCGGTGTCTCACCATGTGCATGCTGCTCGCCGGTTTAAGGTGTTCCCCGATCAACTTACTGAGCTCTTCGAACGTCTTGTCCGCCGGCTTCTCTGGCGCTAGAAGGTCCTTCATCAGGGAGTACGTTCTGGATCCACAAACCGTCAGGAGATGAGCCCTGCATTTGTCGGCCGAATCCTGTCCCAACCATTCCTTAGTGACAAAACTTTGCTGTAGTCTCTCAATAAAGTTGTCCCAATCATCACCAACACAGTACCTCTCGTCTGTGCTGCTCGTGGCCATGCTCGCGTGGTTTAAATCCCAGTCTCTCGTCGCCAATAATATGTCCTTACTATACAGTATAAATATACACGAGGCCCATACTTGAGAGAAGGTCACTCTGTGACCTGTCCTTTATTCCAGCACTGAAGTGATGAAGGTGGGTGGAGCTTCCCCTTTTATACCTGAAGGTCCAGGTTAGGAGTGTCTCCCACAAGTTCACCACCTAGTGGTCAGTGTTCTCACGGTGTACAACTAGTCAGTTTATACGTGGGTGACAATGACATTCTCTTTATCTATTTTATCCGATCCAATTCCTCCTTTACTGGGACATCGATTCGAACCCACACTCTGCATTCCTCAACTGGCTGCAAACATACATCAAGGAAGGTCTCCTCTGCACAGGTCAGACACCCTGCCCATTGCAGTGAGACTCGCCCAGACCCCGGGAGGGGGTGTGAGGGAGGGAGTCCGGGGAGGGGGTGTGAGGGAGGGAGTCCGGACCCCGGGGAGGGGGTGTGAGTGAGGGAGTCCGGGGAGGGGGTGTGAGGGAGGGAGTCCGGGGAGGGGGTGTGAGGGAGGGAGTCCGGGGAGG
>NW_027252117.1:0-30492 GCF_044704955.1 Pristiophorus japonicus | reverse complement strand
CTCTCTCTCTCTCTCCTTCTCTCTCCCCCTCTCTCTCTCTCCCTGTCTCACTAACCCTCTCTCTCTCTCCCCCTCTCTCTCTCTCTCTCTCTAACCCTCTCTCTCTCTCTCTCACTATCCCTCTCTCTCCCCTCTCTCTCCCCCCCTCTCTCTCCCCCCCTCTCTCTCACTAACCTCTCTCTCTCCCCCTCTCTCTCCCTCTCTCTCTCCCCACTCTCTCTCCCCCCCCCTCTCTCACTAACCCTCTCTCTCTCACTAACCCTCTCTCTCTCCCCCTCTCTCTCCCCTCTCTCTCCCCCCTCTCTCTCCCCCCCTCTCTCTCACTAACCCTCTCTCTCTCCCCCCATCTCTCTCTCCCCCTCTCTCTCTCGCCCTCTCTCTCCCCTCTCTCTCTCCCCCCCTCTCTCTCCCCTCTCTCTCTCTCTCACTAACCCACTCTCTCTCCCCCTCTTTCTCTCTCCCTCTCTCTCTCCCATCTCTCTCTCCCCCTCTCTCTCCCCTCTCTCCCCCCCTCTCTCTCACTAACCCTCTCTCTCTCCCCCTCTCTCCCCTCTCTCTCTCTCCCCCCTCTCTCTCTCCCCCCCTCTCTCTCACTAACCCTCTCTCCCCCCCTCTCTCTCTCCCCCCCTCTCTCTCACTAACCCTCTCTCTCCCCTCTCTCTCTCCCCCCCTCTCTCTCACTAACCCTCTCTCTCTCCCCCTCTCTCCCCTCTCTCTCTCTCCCCCCCTCTCTCTCTCCCCTCTCTCTCTCCCCCTCTCTCTCCCCTCTCTCTCTCCCCCCCTCTCTCTCACTAACCCTCTCTCTCTCTCTCTCTCCCCTCTCTCTCCCCTCTCTCTCTCCCCCTCTCTCTCTCCCCCCTCTCTCTCACTAACCCTCTCTCTCTCTCTCTCTCCCCCCTCTCTCCCCTCTCTCTCTCTCCCCCCCTCTCTCTCTCCCCTCTCTCTCTCCCTCTCTCTCTCCCCTCTCTCTCTCCCCCCTCTCTCTCACTAACCCTCTCTCTCTCTCCCCTCTCTCTCTCCCCTCTCTCTCCCCTCTCTCTCCCCCCTCTCTCTCACTAACCCTCTCTCTCTCTCTCTGTCCGTAGAGTGACCCCGAGCTGATCCAGTGGATGAAGCAGTTACGGAGACCACACCTCGAACCCCAGGCACAGGGCAGAGGTCACGTGCCCAAAGTCAACTTCAGCCAGCAGAACGGGGCCCAGAAGGTCAAGCCCACACCCTGAGGGACCTCCGACCCCTGCCTGACCTCCCCTTGAACCCCATCGACCTCGGTCCACTCCCCAGGGGCACCTCCACCGCCCTGTGAACCCCCTCGAAACCCCCTCAATACCTCCGTCACCCTTGACCCATGCCCCTCGATCTCACCCCTCCCCCACACCTCCCAGAGGAACATTATTCATTCAGAATCAAATAAATCAGGTCCTGGATTCCAGGGTCTTGTTTCAAGAACGTTCAAGTCCTTCATTTCAGCAAAACGTGCGGCATGCGTTATCGGTTAAGGAACTGTCTATCTCTGTCTTAAATATATTCAATGACCCGGCTTCCACAGCTCTCTGAGGCAGCGAATTCCACAGATTTACAACCCTCTGAGAGAAGAAATTCCTCCTCATCTCAGTTTTAAATGGGCGGCCCCTTATTCTCAGACCATGCCCCCTAGTTCTAGTCTCCCCCATCAGTGGGAACATCCTCTCTGCATCCACCTTGTCAAGCCCCCTCATAATCTTATACGTTTCGATAAGATCACCTCTCATTCTTCTGAATTCCAATGAGTAGAGGCCCAACCTCCTCAACCTTTCCTCATAAGTCAACCCCCTCATCCCCGGAATCAACCGAGTGAACCTTCTCTGAACTGCCTCCAAAGCAAGTGTATCCTTTCGTAAATATAGAAACCAAAACTGCACGCAGTATTCCAGGTGTGGCCTCACCAATACCCTGTATAACTGGAGCAAGACTTCCCTGCTTTTAGACTCCATCCCCTTTGCAATAAAGGCCAAGATACCATTGGCCTTCCTGATCACTTGCTGTACCTGCATACTATCCTTTTGTGTTTCATGTACAAGTAACCCCCAGGTCCCGCTGTACTGAGGCACTTTGCAATCTTTCTCCATTTGATTTTTTCTGCCAAAGTGCATGACCTCACACTTTCCCACATTATACTCTCATCTGCCAAATTTCTGCCCACTCACTTAGCCTGTCTATGTCCTTTTGGAGGTTTTTTGTGTCCTCCTCACACATTGCTTTTCCTCCCATCTTTGTATCGTCAGCAAACCTGGCTACGTTACACTCAGTCCCTTCTTCCAAGTGGTTAATATAGACTGTAAATAGTTGCGGTCCCAGCACTGATCCCTGCGACATCCCACTGGTTACTGATTGCCAACCTGAGAATGACCCATTTATCCCGACTCTCTGTTCTCTGTTTGTCAGATCTTTTGTGGTTCGAGTACCCTGGAGTGGGGTCTCAAGCCAAACATCTTCCCGCTTTGAGGCGAGAGGGAGAGAGAGACTGAGACGCACTGCGTCAGGAACCCTGTTGAAAGAGTGACGATTTGTGTACAGGAGCAAGGGTTAGGGTTAGGGTTACTACAGTTACTTCAATGTTTGACAAACCTCCTGGAGTTTTTTGAGGATGTAACTGATAGAATAGATAAGGGAGAACCAGTGGATGTAGTGTATTTTCAGAAGGCCTTTGATAAAGTCCCACATAAGAGGTCAGTGTGCAAAATTAAAGCACATAGGATTGGGGGTAATGCACTGGCATGGATTGAAAAATGGTTAACTGACAGGAAACAGAGAGTAGGAATAACCGGGTCTTTTTCGGGGTGGCAGGCAGTGACTAGTGGGGTACCACAGGGATCAATGGTGGGGCCCCAGCTATTCACAATATATATATAAATGATTTGGATGAGGGAACCAATTGTAATATTTCCGGGTTTGCTGATGACACAAAACTAGGTGGGATTAAACATAGAAACATAGAAAATAGGTGCAGGAGTAGGCCATTCGGCCCTTCGAGCCTGCACCACCATTCAATGAGTTCATGGCTGAACATGTAACTTCAGTCCCCCATTCCTGCTTTCTCACCATACCCCTTGATCCCCCGAGTAGTAAGGACTTCATCTAACTCCTTTTTGAATATATTTAGTGAATTGGCCTCAATAACTTTCTGTGGTAGAGAATTCCACAGGTTCACCACTCTCTGGGTGAAGAAGTTTCTCCTCATCTCGGTCCTAAATGGCTCACCCCTTATCATTAGACTGTGACCCCTGGTTCTGGACTTCCCCAACATCGGGAACATTCTTCCTGCATCTCACATGTCTAAACCCGTCAGAATTTTAAACGTTCCGATGAGATCCCCTCTCATTCTTCTGAACTCCAGTGAATACAAGCCCAGTTGTCCTCATATGTCAGTCCTGCCATCCCGGGAATCAGTCTGGTGAACCTTCGCTGCACTCCCTCAATAGCAAGAATGTCCTTCCTCAAGTTAGGAGACCAAAACTGTCCACAATACTCCAGGTGTGGCCTCACCAAGGCCCTGTACAACTGTAGTAACACCTCCCTGCCCCTGTACTCAAATCCCCTCGCTATGAAGGCCAACATGCCATTTGTCTTCTTCACCACCTGCTGTACCTGCATGCTAACCTTCAATGACTGATGTACCATGACACCCAGGTCTCGTTGCACCTCCCCTTTTCCTAATCTGTCACCATTCAGATAATATTCTGTCTCTCTGTTTTTACAACCAAAGTGGATAACCTCACATTTATCCACATTATACTGCATCTGCCAGGCATTTGCCCACTCACCTAACCTGTCCAAGTCACCCTGCAGCCTCACAGCTCACACCGCCACCCAACTTAGTGTCATCTGCCAACTCCTGCACCTATTTTCTATGTTTCTATGACACAGAACTAGGTGGGATTGTGAGTTGTGAGGAGGATGCAAAGAGGCTGCAAGGCGATTTAGATCGGTTGAGCGAGTGGGCAAACACATGGCAGATGCAGTATAACATGGATAAATGTGAAGTTATCCACTTTGGTCGGAAAAACATAAGGACAAAGTATTATTGAAATGGAGATGGCTTGGGAAGTGTCGATGTACAGAGGGACCTGGGTGTGGATGTACAGAGGGACCTGGGTGTCGATGTACAGAGGGACCTGGGTGTGGATGTACAGAGGGACCTGGGTGTCGATGTACAGAGGGACCTGGGTGTGGATGTACAGGGGGACCTGGGTGTGGATGTACAGAGGGACCTAGGTGTGGATGTACAGAGGGACCTGGGTGTGGATGTACAGGGGGACCTGGGTGTGGATGTACAGAGGGACCTGGGTGTCGATGTACAGAGGGACCTGGGTGTCGATGTACAGAGGGACCTGGGTGTGGATGTACAGAGGGACCTGGGTGTGGATGTACAGAGGGACCTGGGTGTCGATGTACAGAGGGACCTGGGTGTCGATGTACAGAGGGACCTGGGTGTGGATGTACAGAGGGACCTGGGTGTGAATGTACAGAGGGACCTGGGTGTCGATGTACAGAGGGACCTGGGTGTCGATGTACAGAGGGACCTGGGTGTGGATGTACAGAGGGACCTGGGTGTGGATGTACAGAGGGACCTGGGTGTGGATGTACAGAGGGACCTGGGTGTGGATGTACAGAGGGACCTGGGTGTCGATGTACAGAGGGACCTGGGTGTCGATGTACAGAGGGACCTGGGTGTCGATGTACAGAGGGACCTGGGTGTCCTTGTACACCAGACATTGAAAGCAGACATGCCGGTGCAGCAAGCAGTTAGGAAGGCAAATGGTTTGTTGGTCTTCATTGCAAGAGGGTTTGAGTACAGGAGTAAGGATGTCTTACTCCAGTTATACAGGGCCTTGGTGAGACCACACCTGGAGTATTGTGTGCAGTTTTGGTCTCCTTACCTAAGGAAGGATATACTCACCATAGAGGGAGTGCAGCGAAGGTTCACCAGACTGATTCCTGGGATGGCAGGACTGTGGTATGAGGAGAGATTGGGTCGACTGGGCCTGTATTCACTGGAGTTTAGAAGAATGAGAGGGGATCTGATTGAAAGGTGTAAAATTCTGACGGGGTTGGACAGACTGGATGTGGGGAGGGTGTTTCCCCGGGGCTGGGAAGTCTAGAACAAGGGGTCACACAGTCTCAGGATACGGGGTAGGAAATTTAGGAGCGAGATGAGGAGAAATGTTTTCACTCAGAGGTGGTGAACCTGTGGAATTCTCTACCACAGGAGGCTGTGGAGGCCAAGTCAGTGAATATATTTAAGCGGGAGACAGATAGATTTCTAGACACAAAAGGCATCAAGGGGTCTGGGGAGAAAGCGGGAATATGGTGTTGAGATAGAGGGCCAGCCATGATCATATTGAATGGTGGTGCAGGCTCGAGGGGCCGAATGGCTTACTCCTGCTCCTATTTTCTATGTTTCTATGTTTACAGTCCCTGTCACAGGTGGGACAGACAGACGTTGAGGGAAGGGGAGGGTGGGACAGACAGACGTTGAGGGAAGGGGAGGGTGGGACAGACAGACAGTGGTTGAGGGAAGGGGAGGGTGGGACAGACAGACGTTGAGGGAAGGGAAGGGTGGGACAGATAGACGTTGAGGGAAGGGGAGGGTGGGACTGGTTTGCCGCACGCTCCTTCCGCTGCCTGCGCTTGGTTTCTGCACGCTCTCGGCGACGAGACTCGAGGTGCTCAGCGCCCTCCCGGATGCACTTCCTCCACTCCGGGCGGACTGGTCTTTGGCCCAGGGATTCCCAGGTGTCGGTGGGGATGTTGCACTTTATCAGGGAGGCTTTGAGGGTGGTCCCTTGTAACGTTTCCTCTGCCCACCTTTGGCTCGTTTGCCGTGAAGGAGTTCCGAGTAGAGCGCTTGCTTTGGGGAGTCTCGTGTCTGGGGGCCATGCGGACAATGTGGCCCTGCCCAGCGGAGCTGGTCGAGTGTGGTCAGTGCTTCGATGCTGGGGATGTTGGGCCTGGTCGAGGATGCTAACGTTGGTGCGTCTGTCCTCCCGGGGGATTGGCAGGATCTTGCGGAGACATCGTTGGTGGTATTTCTCCAGCGACTTGAGGTGTCTGCTGTACATGGTCCATGTCTCTGAGCCATACAGGAGGGCGGGTATCACTACAGCCCTGTAGACCGTGAGCTGGGTGGTGGATTTGAGGGCCTGGTCTTCAAACACTCTTTTCCTCAGGTGACCGAAGGCTGCACTGGCGCACTGGAGGCGGTGTTGAACCTTGTCGCCAACGGTAGGGAGGGTGTAGGGGCTGGAGGAGGTTACAGAGATAGGGAGTGGTGTAGGGGCTGGAGGAGGTTACAGAGATAGGGAGGGGTGTAGGGGCTGGAGGAGGTTACAGAGATAGGGAGGGGTGTAGGGGCTGGAGGAGGTTACAGAGATAGGGAGGGGTGTAGGGGCTGGAGGGGGTTACAGAGATAGGGAGGGGTGTAGGGGCTGGAGGAGGTTACAGAGATAGGGAGGGGTGTAGGGACTGGAGGAGGTTACAGAGATAGGGAGGGGTGTAGGGGCTGGAGGAGGTTACAGAGATAGGGAGGGGTGTAGGGGCTGGAGGAGGTTACAGAGATAGGGAGGGGTGTAGGGGCTGGAGGAGGTTACAGAGATAGGGAGGGGTGTAGGGACTGGAGGAGGTTACAGAGATAGGGAGGGGTGTAGGGACTGGAGGAGGTTACAGAGATAGGGAGGGGTGTAGGGGCTGGAGGAGGTTACAGAGATAGGGAGGGGTGTAGGGGCTGGAGGAGGTTACAGAGATAGGGAGGGGTGTAGGGGCTGGAGGGGGTTACAGAGATAGGGAGGGGTGTAGGGGCTGGAGGAGGTTACAGAGATAGGGAGGGGTGTAGGGACTGGAGGAGGTTACAGAGATAGGGAGGGGTGTAGGGGCTGGAGGAGGTTACAGAGATAGGGAGGGGTGTAGGGACTGGAGGAGGTTACAGAGATAGGGAGGGGTGTAGGGGCTGGAGGAGGTTACAGAGATAGGGAGGGGTGTAGGGGCTGGAGGGGGTTACAGAGATAGGGAGGGGTGTAGGGGCTGGAGGAGGTTACAGAGATAGGGAGGGGTGTAGGGACTGGAGGAGGTTACAGAGATAGGGAGGGGTGTAGGGGCTGGAGGAGGTTACAGAGATAGGGAGGTGTTTTGGGACTGGAGGAGTTGAAGATTCCGGGGGGATGAGTTTCGGAGGAGCTGAACTTGAAGGGGATGGTCTGGTGTCGAGGCGGGGGATAGGCTGGGGGCCATGTTACCGTCGGTTGGATGGAACCCATTGAAGGTGCGACAGTGCGGCGCTCCCTCAGTACTGCCCCTCCGACAGTGCTGCACTCCCTCAGTACTGCCCCTCCGACAGTGCGGCACTCCCTCAGTACTGCCCCTCCGACAGTGCGGCGCTCCCTCAGTACTGTCCCTCCGACAGTGCGGCACTCCCTCAGTACTGCCCCTCCGACAGTGCGGCGCTCCCTCAGTACTGCCCCTCCGACAGTGCGGCGCTCCCTCAGTACTGCCCCTCCGACAGTGTGGTGCTCCCTCAGTACTGCCCCTCCGACAGTGCGGCACTCCCTCAGTACTGCCCCTCCGACAGTGCGGCGCTCCCTCAGTACTGCCCCTCCGACAGTGCGGCACTCCCTCAGTACTGCCCCTCCGACAGTGCTGCACTCCCTCAGTACTGCCCCTCCGACAGTGCGGCACTCCCTCAGTACTGCCCCTCCGACAGTGCGGCACTCCCTCAGTACTGCCCCTCCGACAGTGCGGCACTCCCTCAGTACTGCCCCTCCGACAGTGCGGCGCTCCCTCAGTACTGTCCCTCCGACAGTGCGGCACTCCCTCAGTACTGCCCCTCCGACAGTGCGGCGCTCCCTCAGTACTGCCCCTCCGACAGTGCGGCACTCCCTCAGTACTGCCCCTCCGACAGTGCTGCACTCCCTCAGTACTGCCCCTCCGACAGTGCGGCACTCCCTCAGTACTGCCCCTCCGACAGTGCGGCACTCCCTCAGTACTGCCCCTCCGACAGTGCGGCACGCCCTCAGTACTGCCCCTCCGACAGTGCGGCGCTCCCTCAGTACTGTCCCTCCGACAGTGCGGCACTCCCTCAGTACTGCCCCTCCGACAGTGCGGCGCTCCCTCAGTACTGCCCCTCCGACAGTGCGGCATTCCCTCAGTACTGCCTCTCCGACAGTGCTGCACTCCCTCAGTACTGCCCCTCCGACAGTGCGGCATTCCCTCAGTACTGCCCCTCTGACAGTGTGTCACTCCCTCAGTACTGCCCCTTGTAGGTTTTCTCAAAATTCAAAGATCCCCCCTGCTTGTAGAAACCCGAAGGAACAATCATGTTTGAACTCTTTTAAAACGAACTTTGGGGTTTAAAAGGTCTATGTTTGGTCTGTGAGGAAAAGGCTGCAGGACTCGGGGAGGGACAAACCCCTGCAAAGCCAGTTTGGATATTGGAGCGAATCAAATTGTCTGCGTTACTGTTTACCCTCAGACCTGCCCCCTAGAAGGCATTTACATTTCAACAATCGACCCAAGGAAATAGAGTTTTAGTCCAAGCCCCAAGCTGGGCAGCAAAACTTAAACAAAAGACCCGTGAGATTTGGTGCAAAGATTAAGCAGCCTCTCAGAGTATAATCGAGGGCCTGTTGTACCAAGCGGAGTTCTCTATTCTGAGTGTCACTTCGGAACAACAAGCTCGAGAGCACACAGCGAGAAAATACAGAACGGAACCTCACAACGTCGGAGAAAAGGACTTCGGGAGAACCAATGGGTGCAACAGTTTTCCACATTACAATTTGTGCTGAGACTATCCAGCGGCAGAGGTCTTCGCCCACATCCGGGGTACGGCAAGGCAAACCGGCTCTAACCAAAGAACCCCGAAACCGCCAAACAACCCGAGCTGTCAAAGGAAGGATCTGGTGAACATGAATTCCTGGGGCCCTGAGTTTGACCTAGTTAGAGAGTAATTGGGAGATATTACCTGTAATAAAGTATTCCCCATTGGTTAGAACTTTTTTGTAAGATTTTACAGTTTTATTGGAGGGTGTTTGTGTTATCTGCTTTCTTGAATAAAACCCAAACCTTCTTTATACAAAACAGTTGTATTCTGCCCTTTCTCACACCCTGATTAATAAATCTAAAGCAAGCTGACAGAACCACCACCCCCTACAAGGCCTTGCTGCACCACAATTTATCCAACCTCTTTTTGCCCATGCTGGACTGCCTCGCGCCCGTGTCCAGCTCCATTGACACCGGGAGTCCATTTAATTCAACCTTCAGCATTATCAGAGGGACACTTTGTGGTGAATGTGTGCACCCCATGTACCTCTGCCTCCTCGGTCTGAAGCTCTGGGTTATCGTGAGCTGCCGTGGATCTGTCCTACATGGTGGTTTGCAGGTTTAACAGGCTTTGCAGCTCGCCTGCACACTCGTTGGAGATGTCCCATTGTTCCACAGCCCTTGCAAACGTATCCTTTGAATCGGCCTGAATGGAAACGATGATCACCCCGCAGTGCCAACAAGGTGTTAATGGCCTTGTATTCATCACCCTTGATGGTGGACTCTGAGACATCTGCGGATGTGCAGCTGCAGGTACGTGTGACCTGTCCTGTACGTTACGATTTGTAAACAACATCACTTTGTTCACAGTACTTGTAGCAGCACTTGTGTGCTGAGAGATTTACTTAGTATTGTCGCTGGTGGCAATGAACGCCTGACCTATCGCTATGGCCTTACTCAATGTCGGTCTCTACAGTCAACAGTTTGCGAAGTATGATTTCGTGGCCAATGCCAAGTACAGAGAAGTCCCTGAGCATGTGCTCCAAATGTCCTTCAAACTCGCAATGTCCTGCAAGGCGTCTTAGCTCGGCGACATAACTCACCACTTCCTGGCCTTCAGACCTTTTGTAGGTGTAGAACCGTTACCTCGCCATCAGAACGCTTTCCTTCGGGTTAAGATGCTCCCGGACCAGTGTGCACAAATCGTCATACAATTTCTCTGTGGGTTTCGCTGGAGTGAGCAGATTCTTCATGAGGCCATACGTTGGTGCCCCACAGACGGTGAGGAGAATCTCCCTTCGTTTGGCAGCGTTCGCTTCTCCTTCCAGCTCGTTGGCCACGAGGTATTGGTCGAGTCGCTCCACGAAGGTTTCACAATCATCTCCCTCCGAAAATTTCTCCAGGATGCCCGCTGTTCTCTGCATCATTGGGTTCGTCATCTGTATCTCGTCGCCAGTTGTTGTGTATGAATAAAGAGCCTGACCAGATACTGTGGGCTCAAAGTAAAGTGTGACCTCAGTCTTTAATTACAGGTCTCCAGAGTGCCTCTCCAACCTGTGAGGCCTCCTTAAATACCTGTGCTTCCAAGGGATTCTGGGATCCCTTGGGACTCCAGGGGATGAGCCCTCTGGTGGTTAAAGAAGGTATTTACAGGTTTACATATATAACAATTATAATCAGGGATGTTCAAAAGGCCAGAATTGTCGGGGGGTGTGGGATGTGGGTTGTAGGGTGTGGGGGGAGGTTGTGGGGCTGGAGGAGGTTACAGAGATAGGGAGGGGTGAGGGGCCATGGAGGGATTTGTAAACAAGGATGAGAATTTTGAAATCGAAGTGTTGATTAATTATACCCGGGACATGGAGCGAGGCTGCCTCCTGGTGGTGAATTACTGAATTACACCCGGGACAAGGAGCATTGCTGCCTCCTGGTGGTGAGTTACTGAATTACAGCTGGGACATGGAGCAATGCTGCCTCCTGGTGGTGAGTTACTGAATTACACCCAGGACATGGAGTGAGGCTGCCTCCTGGTGGTGAGTTACTGAATTACACCCGGGACATGGAGCGAGGCTGCCTCCTGGTGGTGAGTTACTGAATTACACCCGGGACAAGGAGCATTGCTGCCTCCTGGTGGTGAGTTACTGAATTACATCCAGGACATGGAGCATTGCTGCCTCCTGGTGGTGAGTTACTGAATTACACCCAGGACAAGGAGCGTTGCTGCCTCCTGGTGGTGAGTTACTGAATTACACCCAGGACAAAGAGCGTTGCTGTCTCCTGGTGGTGAGTTACTGAATTACACCCAGGACATGGAGCGAGGCTGCCTCCTGGTGGTGAGTTATTGTATTACACCCAGGACATGGAGCGAGGCTGCCTCCTGGTGACAAAGTTACCCGAGGTGAGATGAGGGTAAAAATAGGCAGCAATTTGTTGTGATTGGGAATGGGCTGCCTGAAAGGGCGGTGGAAGCAGGTTCAGCAGCGAGTTTCAAAATACAATCGGAAAATACGTGCAAAGGAAATAATTACAGGGCAATGGTGAAAGAGCAGTGTGTGGGGGTACTGGGGTAATTGGAGAGCTCCACCAAAGTGCCTTGGTGTAATACAATACCTCACCACCAGGAGGCAGCATTAATCCAAGTCCTGGGTGTAATACAATAACTCACCACCAGGAGGCAGCATTAATCCACGTTCAGGGTGTAATATAATAACTCACCACCAGGAGGCAGCATTAATCCAAATTATGGGTGTAATACAATAACTCACCACCAGGAGGCAGCGTTAATCAAAGTTCTGGGTGTAATACAATAACTCACCACCAGGAGGCAGCATTAATCGATGTTCTGGGTGTAATACAATAACTCACCACCAGGAGGCAGCATTAATCCAAGTTCTGGGTGTAATACAATAACTCACCACCAGGAGGCAGCATTAACCCAAGTTCTGGGTGTAATACAATAACTCACCAACAGGAGGCAGCATTAATCCAAGTTCTGGGTGTGATACAATAACTAATAGGGTTGGACCTGCCCTGTCAGCCTTGTCTCAGTGGGCAGCACTCTCGCCTCTGAGTCAGAAGGTTGTGGGTTTGAGTCCCACTCCAGGGACTGGAGCACATAAATCCAGGCTGACACTCCCAGTGCAGTACTGAGGGAGTGCCTCACTGTCGGAGGGGCAGTACTGAGGGAGTGCCGCACTGTCGGAGGGACAGTACTGAGGGAGTGCAGTACTGAGGGAGTGCCGCACTGTCGGAGGGGCAGTACTGAGGGAGTGCAGTACTGAGGGAGTGCCGCACTGTCGGAGGGGCAGTACTGAGGGAGTGCCGCACTGTCGGAGGGGCAGTACTGAGGGAGTGCGCACTGTCGGACGGGGGTACTGAAGGAATGCCGCACTGTCGGAGGGGCAGTACTGAGGGAGTGCGCACTGTCGGAGGGGCAGTACTGAGGGAGTGCTGCACTGTTGGAGGGGGGTACTGAAGGAATGCCGCACTGTCGGAGGGGCAGTACTGAGGGAGTGCGCACTGTCGGAGGGGCAGTACTGAGGGAGTGCCGCACTGTCGGAGGGGCAGTACTGAGGGAGTGCCGCACTGTCGGAGGGGCAGTACTGAGGGAGTGCGCACTGTCGGAGGGGCAGTACTGAGGGAGTGCCGCACTGTCGGAGGGGCAGTACTGAGGGAGTGCGCACTGTCGGAGGGGCAGTACTGAGGGAAAATGTTGGAATCAATTATTAAGGATGAAATAGCAGCACATTTGGAAAGCAGTGACAGAATCGGTCCAAGTCAACATGGATTTATGAAAGGGAAATCATGCTTGACAAATCTTCTGGAATTTTTTGAGGATGTAACTAGTGGAGTGGACAAGGGAGAACCAGTGGATGTGGTGTATTTGGACTTTCAAAAGGCTTTTGACAAGGTCCCACACAAGAGATTAGTGTGCAAAATTAAAGCAC
Source organism: Pristiophorus japonicus (assembly GCF_044704955.1). NCBI lineage: Eukaryota > Metazoa > Chordata > Chondrichthyes > Pristiophoridae > Pristiophorus > Pristiophorus japonicus. The sequence continues at coordinate 17,758 of NW_027252117.1, read as the reverse complement.
ATGGTATTGGGGGTAATGTACTGACGTGGAGAGAGAACTGGTTGGCAGACAGGAAGCAGAGAGTTGGGATAAACGGGTCCTTTTCAGAATGGCAGGCAGTGACTAGTCGGGTGCCACAGGGCTCAGTGCTGGGACCCCAGCTATTTACAATATACATCAATGATTTGGATGAAGGAATTGAGTGTAATATCTCCAAGTTTGCAGATAACACTAAGCTGGGTGGCGGTGTGAGCTGTGAGGGGGATGCTAAGAGGCTGCAGGGTGACTTGGACAGGTTAGGTGAATGGGCAAATACATGGCAGATGCATTATAATGTGGATAAATGTGAGGTTATCCACTTTGGGAGCAAAAACAGGAAGGCAGAATATTATCTGAATGATGACAGATTAGGAAAAGGGGAGGTGCAACGAGACCTGGGGGTCATGGTACATCAGTCATTGAAAGTTGGCCATGCAGGTACAGCAGGCGGTGAAGAAGGCAAATGGTATGTTGGCCTTCATAGCGAGAGGATTTGAGTATAGGAGCAGGGAGGTCTTACTGCAGTTGTACAGGGCCTTGGTGAGGCCTCAACTGGAGTATTGTGTTCAGTTTTGGTCTCCTAATCTCAGAAAGGACATTCTTATTATTGAGGGAATGCAGCGAAGGTTCACCAGACTGATTCCCGGGATGGCGGGACTGACATATGAGGAGACACTGGATCGACTGGGCCTGTATTCACTGGAGTTTAGAAGGATGAGAGGGGATCTCATAGAAACATATAAAATTCTGACGGGTTTAGACAGGTTAGATGCAGGAAGAATGTTCCTGATGTTGGGGAAGTCCAGAACCAGGGGTCACAGTCTAAGGATAAGGGGTAAGCCATTTAGGACCGAGATGAGGAGAAACTTCTTCACCCAGAGAATTGTGAACCTGTGGAATTCTCGACCACAGAAAGTTGTTGAGTCCAATTCACTAAATATATTCAAGAGGGAGTTAGATGTGGCCCTTACAGCTAAAGGGATCAAGGGGTATGGTGAGAAAGCAGGAATGGGGTACTGAGGGAATGATCAGCCATGATCTTATTGAATGGTGATGCAGGCTCGAAGGGCCGAATGGCCTACTCCTGCACCTATTTTCCATGTTTCTCTGTTTCAACCCCTCCCTGTGGCAGCAAGTCCCACATTCTCACCGCTCCCTGGGTAAAGAATTTTCTCCTGAATTCCCTGTTGGATTTCTTGGTGACTAACTTATATTGATTGCCTCTAGTTCTGGTCTTCCCCACCAGTGGAAACACTCTCTGTATCCACTCGATCAAAACCGTTCAGAATTTTAAAGACCTCTATTAGGTCACCCCTCAGCCTTCTCCTTTCAAAACAACAGAGACCCAGCCTGTTCATCCTTTCCTGATAGGTATTCCCTCGCATTTCTGGTATCATCCTTGTAAATCTTCTCCGCTCCCTCTCCAGTGCCTCGATATCCTTTGTATAATACGGCGACCAGAACTGTACGCAGTGCTCCAAGTGTGGACATAGAAACATAGAAAATAGGTGCAGGAGTAGGCCATTCGGCCCTTCGAGCCTGCACCACCATTCAATAAGTTCATGGCTGAACATGCAACTTCAGTACCCCATTCCTGCTTTCTCGCCATACCCCTTGAACCCCCGAGTAGTAAGGACTTCATCTAACTCCTTTTTGAATATATTTAGTGAATTGGCCTCAACAACTCTCTGTGGTAGAGAATTCCACAGGTTCACCACTCTCTGGGTGAAGAGGTTCCTCCTCATCTCGGTCCTAAATGGCTTACCCCTTATCCTTAGACTGTGACCCCTGGTTCTGGACTTCCCCAACATCGGGAACATTCTTCCTGCATCTAACCTGTCTAAACCCGTCAGAATTTTAAACATTTCTATGAGATCCCCTCTCATTCTTCTGAACTCCAGGGAATACAAGCCCAGTTGATCCAGTCTTTCTTGATATGTCAGTCCCGCCATCCCGGGAATCAGTCTGGTGAACCTTCGCTGCATTCCCTCAATAGCAAGAATGTCCTTCCTCAAGTTAGGAGACCAAAACTGTGCACAATACTCCAGGTGTGGCCTCACCAAGGCCCTGTACAACTGTAGCAACACCTCCCTGCCCCTGTACTCAAATCCCCTCGCTATGAAGACCAACATACCATTTGCTTTCTTCACCGCCTGCTGTACCTGCATGCCAACCTTCAATGACTGATGTATCATGACACTAAGGTCTCGTTGCACCTCCCCTTTTCCTAATCTGTCACCATTCAGATAATAGTCTGTCTCTCTGTTTTTACCACCAAAGTGGATAACCTCACATTTATCCACATTATACTGCATCTGCCATGCATTTGCCCACTCACCTAACCTATCCAAGTCACTCTGAAGCATCATAGCATCCTCCTCGCAGCTCACACTGCCACCCAACTTAGTGTCATCCGCAAACTTGGCGATACTACATTGAATCCCCTCGTCTAAATCATTAATGTACAGTGTAAACAGCTGGGGCCCCAGCACAGAACCTTGCGGTACCCCACTAGTCACTGCCTGCCATTCTGAAAAGTACCCATTTACTCCTACTCTTTGCTTCCTGTCTGACAACCAGTTCTCAATCCACGTCAGTACACTACCCCCAATCCCACGGTCTAACCGAGGTTCAATACAGGTTCAGCATTACTGCCCGACTTTTCAATTCTATACCTCGAGAAATAAACCCTAGTGCTTGTTTTTTTTTACTGATTTGTTGAAAAGCGCTTCACAGCCAATGAAGTACGTTTTTGAAATGCAGTCGCTGTCGTAATGTAGGAAACATGGCGGAATAATTGCGCACAGCAAGCTCCCACAAGCAGCAATGTGATAAATGACCAGATAATCTGTTTCCTTCATCATGTTGATTGAGGGATAAATATTGGCCCCAGAACACCGGGGAGAACTTCCCTGCTCTCCGGCGATACAGTGCCCTGGGATCTTTTACATCCTCCCGAGAGAGCAGACAGGGCCTCGGTTTAATGTCTCATCCGAACGACGGCACCTCCGACAGTGAGGCACTCCCTCAGTACTGCCCCTCCGACAGTGCGGCACTCACTCAGTACTGCCCCTCCGACAGTGCGGCACTCCCTCAGTACTGCCCCTCCGACAGTGCGGCACTCCCTCAGTACTGCCCCTCCGACAGTGCGGCACTCCCTCTGTACTGCCCCTCCGACAGTGCGGCACTCCCTCAGTACTGCCCCTCCGACAGTGCGGCACTCCCTCAGTACTGCCCCTCCGACAGTGCGGCACTCCCTCAGTACTGCCCCTCCGACAGTGCGGCACTCCCTCAGTACTGCCCCTCCGACAGTGCGGGGCTCCCTCAGTACTGCCCCTCCGACATTGAGGTGCTCCCTCAGTACTGCCCCTCCAACAGTGCGGCATTCCCTCAGTACTACCCCTCCGACAGTGCGGCACTCCCTCAGTACTGCCCCTCCGACAGCGCAGTACGGCACTCCCTCAGTACTGCCCCTCTGACAGTGCGGCGCTCCCTCAGTACTGCCCCTCCGACAGTGCGGCACTCCCTCAGTACTGCCCCTCCGACAGTGCGGCACTCCCTCAGTACTGCCCCTCCGACAGTACGGCGCTCCCTCAGCACTGCCCCTCCAACAGTGAGGCGCTCCCTCAGTACTGCCCCTCCGACAGTGCGGCACTCCCTCAGCACTGCCCCTCCGACATTGAGGTGCTCCCTCAGTACTGCCCCTCCAACAGTGCGGCATTCCCTCAGTACTACCCCTCCGACAGTGCGGCACTCCCTCAGTACTGCCCCTCCGACAGCGCAGTACGGCACTCCCTCAGTACTGCCCCTCTGACAGTGCGGCGCTCCCTCAGTACTGCCCCTCCGACAGTGCGGCACTCCCTCAGTACTGCCCCTCCGACAGTGCGGCACTCCCTCAGTACTGCCCCTCCGACAGTACGGCACTCCCTCAGTACTGCCCCTCCGACAGTGCGGCACTCCCTCAGTACTGCCCCTCCGACAGTGCGGCACTCCCTCAGTACTGCCCCTCCGACAGTGCGGCACTCCCTCAGTACTGCCCCTCCGACAGTGCGGGGCTCCCTCAGTACTGCCCCTCCGACATTGAGGTGCTCCCTCAGTACTGCCCCTCCAACAGTGCGGCATTCCCTCAGTACTACCCCTCCGACAGTGCGGCACTCCCTCAGTACTGCCCCTCCGACAGCGCAGTACGGCACTCCCTCAGTACTGCCCCTCTGACAGTGCGGCGCTCCCTCAGTACTGCCCCTCCGACAGTGCGGCACTCCCTCAGTACTGCCCCTCCGACAGTGCGGCACTCCCTCAGTACTGCCCCTCCGAAAGTACGGCGCTCCCTCAGCACTGCCCCTCCAACAGTGAGGCGCTCCCTCAGTACTGCCCCTCCGACAGTGCGGCACTCCCTCAGCACTGCCCCTCCGACATTGAGGTGCTCCCTCAGTACTGCCCCTCCAACAGTGCGGCATTCCCTCAGTACTACCCCTCCGACAGTGCGGCACTCCCTCAGTACTGCCCCTCCGACAGCGCAGTACGGCACTCCCTCAGTACTGCCCCTCTGACAGTGCGGCGCTCCCTCAGTACTGCCCCTCCGACAGTGCGGCACTCCCTCAGTACTGCCCCTCCGACAGTGCGGCACTCCCTCAGTACTGCCCCTCCGACAGTACGGCACTCCCTCAGTACTGCCCCTCCGACAGTGCGGCACTCCCTCAGTACTGCCCCTCCGACAGTGCGGGGCTCCCTCAGTACTGACCCTCCGACAGTGCGGTGCTCCCTCAGTACTGCCCCTCCGACAGTGCGGCGCTCCCTCAGTACTGCCCCTCCGACAGTGCGGCGCTCCCTCAGTACTGCCCCTCCGACAGTGCGGCACTCCCTCAGTACTGCCCCTCCGACAGTGCGGGGCTCCCTCAGTACTGCCTCTTGTAGGTTTTCTCAAAATTCAAAGATCCCCCTGCTTGTAGAAACCCGAAGGAACAATCATGTTTGAACTCTTTTAAAACGAACTTTGGGGTTTAAAAGGTCTATGTTTGGTCTGTGAGGAAAAGGCTGCAGGACTAGGGGAGGGACAAACCTCTGCAAAGCCAGTTTGGATATTGGAGCGAATCAAATTGTCTGCGTTACTGTTTACCCTCAGACCTGCCCCCTAGAAGGCATTTACATTTCAACAATCGACCCAAGGAAATAGAGTTTTAGTCCAAGCCCCAAGCTGGGCAGCAAAACTTAAACAAAAGACCCGTGAGATTTGGTGCAAAGATTAAGCAGCCTCTCAGAGTATAATCGAGGGCCTGTCGGACCAAGCGGAGTTCTCTATTCTGAGTGTCACTTCGGAACAACAAGCTCGAGAGCACACAGCGAGAAAATACAGAACGGAACCTCACAACGTCGGAGAAAAGGACTTCGGGAGAACCAATGGGTGCAACAGTTTTCCACATTACAATTTGTGCTGAGACTATCCAGCGGCAGAGGTCTTCGCCCACATCCGGGGTACGGCAAGGCAAACCGGCTCTAACCAAAGAACCCCGAAACCGCCAAACAACCCGAGCTGTCAAAGGAAGGATCTGGTGAACATGAATTCCTGGGGCCCTGAGTTTGACCTAGTTAGAGAGTAATTGGGAGATATTACCTGTAATAAAGTATTCCCCATTGGTTAGAACTTTTTTGTAAGATTTTACAGTTTTATTGGAGGGTGTTTGTGTTATCTGCTTTCTTGAATAAAACCCAAACCTTCTTTGTACAAAACAGTTGTATTCTGCCCTTTCTCATACCCTGATTAATAAATCTAAAGCAAGCTGACAGAACCACCACCCCCGACAAGGCCTTGCTGCACCACAATTTATCCAACCTCTTTTTGCCCATGATGGACTGCCTCGCGCCCGTGTCCAGCTCCATTGACACCGGGAGTCCATTTAATTCAACCTTCAGCATTATCAGGGGGACACTTTGTGGTGAATGTGTGCACCCCATGTACCTCTGCCTCCTCGGTCTGAGGCTCTGGGTCATCGTGAGCTGCCGTGGATCTGTCCTACATGGTGGTTTGCAGGTTTAACAGGCTTTGCAGCTCGCCTGCACACTCGTTGGAGATGTCCCATTGTTCCACAGCCCTTACAAACGTATCCTTTGAATCGGCATGAATGGAAACGATGATCACCCCCGCAGCACCATCAAGGTGTTAATGGTCTTGTATTCATCACCCTTGATGGTGGACTCTGAGACATCTGCGGATGTGCAGCTGCAGGCATGTGGGGCCTGCCCTGTACGTTACGATTTGAAAACAACATCACTTTGTTTACAGTACTTGTAGCAGCACTTGTGTGCTGAGAGATTTGCTTAGTATTGTTGCTGGTGGCAATGAACGCCTGGGCTATCGCTATGGCCTTACTCAATGTTGGTCTCTACAGTCAACAGTTTGCGAAGTATGATTTCGTGGCCAATGCCAAGTACAGAGAAGTCCCTGAGCATGTGCTCCAAATGTCCTTCAAACTCGCAATGTCCTGCAAGGCGTCTTAGCTCGGCGACATAACTCACCACTTCCTGGCCTTCAGACCTTTTGTAGGTGTAGAACCGTTACCTTGCCATCAGAACGCTTTCCTTCGGGTTAAGATGCTCCCGGACCAGTGTGCACAAATCGTCGTACGATTTCTCTGTGGGTTTCGCTGGAGTGAGCAGATTCTTCATGAGGCCATACGTTGGTGCCCCACAGACGGTGAGGAGAATCTCCCTTCGTTTGGCAGCGTTCGTTTCTCCTTCCAGCTCGTTGGCCACGAAGTATTGGTCGAGTCGCTCCACGAAGGTTTCCCAATCATCTCCCTCCGAAAATTTCTCCAGGATGCCCGCTGATCTCTGCATCATTGGTTTCGTCATCTGTATCTCGTCGCCAGTTGTTGTGTATGAATAAAGAGTCTGACCAGATACTGTGGGCTCAAAGTAAAGTGTGACCTCAGTCTTTAATTACAGGTCTCCAGAGGCCTCTGTGAGGGCTCCTTAAATACCTGTGCTTCCAAGGGATTCTGGGATCCCTTGGGACTCCAGGGGATGAGCCCTCTGGTGGTTAAAGAAGGTATTTACAGATTTACATATATAACAATTATAATCAGGGATGTTCAAAAGGCCAGAATTGTCGGGGGGTGTGGGGTGTGGGATGTGGGGGGAGGTTGTGGGGCTGGAGGATGTTACAGAGATAGGGAGGGGTGAGGGGCCATGGAGGGATTTGTAAACAAGGATGAGAATTTTGAAATCGAGGTGTTGATTAATTACACCCGGGACATGGAGCGAGGCTGCCTCCTGGTGGTGAGTTACTGAATTACACCCGGGACATGGAGCGAGGCTGCCTCCTGGTGGTGAGTTACTGAATTACACCCAGGACATGGAGCGAGGCTGCCTCCTGGTGGTGAGTTACTGAATTACACACAGGACATGGAGCGCGGCTGCCTCCTGGTGGTGAGTTACTGAATTGCACCCGGGACATGGAGCGAGGCTGCCTCCTGGTGGTGAGTTACTGAATTACACCCAGGACATGGAGCGAGGCTGCCTCCTGGTGGTGAGTTACTGAATTACACCCAGGACATGGAGCTAAGCTGCCTCCTGGTGGTGAGTTACTGAATTACACCCGGGACATGGAGCGTTGCTGCCTCTTGGTGGTGAGTTACTGAATTACACCCGGGACAAGGAGCGTTGCTGCCTCCTGGTGGTGAGTTACTGAATTACACCCGGGACATGGTGCGAGACTGCCTCCTGGTGGTGAGTTACTGAATTACACCCGGGATATGGAGCGAGGCTGCCTCCTGGTGGTGAGTTACTGAATTATACCCGGGACATGGAGCGAGGCTGCCTCCTGGTGGTGAGTTACTGAATTATACCCGGGACATGGAGCGAGGCTGCCTCCTGGTGGTGAGTTACTGAATTACACCCGGGACAAGGAGCATTGCTGCCTCCTGGTGGTGAGTTACTGAATTACATCCTGGGCATGGAGCGAGGCTGCCTCCTGGTGGTGAGTTACTGAATTACACCCAGGACAAGAAGCGTTGCTGTCTCCTGGTGGTGAGTTATTGAATTACACCTGGGACATGGAGCGAGGCTGCCTCCTGGTGATGAGTTACTGAATTACATCCGGGACAAGGAGCATTGCTGCCTCCTGGTGGTGAGTTATTGTATTACACCCAGGACATGGAGCGAGGCTGCCTCCTGGTGACAAAGTTACCCGAGGTGAGATGAGGGTAAAAATAGGCAGCAATTTGTTGTGATTGGGAATGGGCTGCCTGAAAGGGCGGTGGAAGCAGGTTCAGCAGCGAGTTTCAAAATACAATCGGAAAATACGTGAAAAGGAAATAATTGCAGGGCAATGGTGAAAGAGCAGTGTGTGGGGGTAATGGGGCCAATTGGAGAGCTCCACCAAAGTGCCTTGGTGTAATACAATAACTCACCACCAGGAGGCAGCATTCATCCAAGTACTGGGTGTAATACAATAACTAATCGGGTTGTCCCTGCCCTGTCAGCCTTGTCTCAGTGGGCAACACTCTCGCCTCTGAGTCAGAAGGTTGTGGGTTTGAGTCCCACTCCAGGGACTGGAGCACATAAATTCAGGCTGACACTCCCAGTGCAGTACTGAGGGAGTGCCTCACTGTCGGAGGGGCAGTACTGAGGGAGTGCCGCACTGTCGGAGGGGCAGTACTGAGGGAGTGCCGCACTGTCGGAGGGGCAGTACTGAGGGAGTGCCGCACTGTCGGAGGGGCAGTACTGAGGGAGCGCCGCACTGTCGGAGGGGCAGTACTGAGGGAGTGCCGCACTGTCGGAGGAGCAGTACTGAGGGAGTGCCGCACTGTCGGAGGGGCAGTACTGAGGGAGTGCCGCACTGTCGGAGGGGCAGTACTGAGGGAGCGCCTCACTGTGGGAGGGGCAGTACTGAGGGAGCGCCTCACTGTGGGAGGGGCAGTACTGAGGGAGTGCTGCACTGTCGGAGGGGCAGTACTGAGGGAGCGCCGCACTGTCGGAGGGGCAGTACTGAGGGAGTGCCGCACTGTGGGAGTGGCAGTACTGGGGGAGCGCCGCACTGTCGGAGGGGCAGTACTGAGGGAATGCTGCACTGTCGGAGGGGCAGTACTGAGGGAGCCACGCACTGTCGGAGGGGCAGTACTGAGGGAGCCACGCACTGTCGGAGGGGCAGTACTGAGGGAGTGCCGCACTGTCGGAGGGGCAGTACTGAGGGAGTGCCGCACTGTGGGAGTGGCATTACTGAGGGAATGCTGCACTGTCGGAGGGGCAGTACTGAGGGAATGCTGCACTGTCAGAGGGGCAGTACTGAGGGAGCGCCGCACTGTCGGAGGGGCAGTACTGAGGGAGCGCCGCACTGTCGGAGGGGCAGTACTGAGGGAGCGCCGCACTGTCGGAGGGGCAGTACTGAGGGAGCACCGCACTTTGGGAGGGGCAGAACTGAGGGAGTGCCGCACTGTCGGAGGGGCAGTACTGAGGGAGTGCCGCACTATAGGAGGGGCTGTACTGAGGGAGCGCCGCACTGTCGGAGGGGCAGTACTGAGGGAGTGCCACACTGTCGGAGGGGCGGTACTGAGGGAGTGCGCACTGTCGGAGGGGCAATACTGAGGGAAAATGTTGGAATCAATTATTAAAGATGAAATAGCAGCACATTTGGAAAGCAGTGACAGAATCGGTCCAAGTCAGCATGGATTTATGAAAGGGAAATCATGTTTGACAAATCTTCTGGAATTTTTTGAGGATGTAACGAGTAGAGTGGACAAGGGAGAACCAGTGGATGTGGTGCATTTGGACTTTTAAAAGGCTTTTGACAAGGTCCCACACAAGAGATTGGTGCAAAATTAAAGCACATGGTATTGGGGGTAATGTACTGACGTGGAGAGAGAACTGGTTGGCAGACAGGAAGCAGAGAGTCGGGATAAACGGGTCCTTTTCAGAATGGCAGGCAGTGACTAGTGGAGTGCCGCAGGGCTCAGTGCTGGGACCCCAGCTATTTACAATATACATTAATCATTTGTATGAAGGAATTGAGTGTAATATCTCCAAGTTTGCAGCTGACACTAAGCTGGGTGGCGGTGTGAGCTGTGAGGGGGATGCTAAGAGGCTGCAGGGTGACTTGGACAGGTTAGGTGAGTGGGCAAATGCATGGCAGATGCAGTATAATGTGGATAAATGTGAGGTTATCCACTTTGGGGGCAACAACAGGAAGGCAGAATATTATCTGAATGGCGGCAGATTAGGAAACGGGGAGGTGCAACGAGACCTGGGTGTCATGGTACATCAGTCATTGAAAGTTGGTATACAGGTACAGCAGGCGGTGAAGAAGGCAAATGGTATGTTGGCCTTCATAGCGAGGGGATTTGAGTATAGGAGCAGGGAGGTCTTACTGCAGTTGTACAGGGCCTTGGTGAGGCCTCACCTGGAATATTGTGTTCAGTTTTGGTCTCCTAATCTGAGGAAGGACGTTCTTGCTATTGAGGGAGTGCAGCGAAGGTTCACCAGACTGATTCCTGGGATGGCAGGACTGACATATGAGGAGAGACTGGATCGACTGGGCCTGTATTCACTGGAGTTTAGAAGGATGAGAGGGGAATCTCATAGAAACATATAAAATTCTGACGGGATTGAACAGGTTCGAATGTTCCCGATGTTTGGGAAGCCCAGAACCAGGGGTCACAGTCTAAGGATAAGGGGTAAGCCATTTAGGACCGAGATGAGGAGAAACTTCTTCACTCAGAGAATTGTGAACCTGTGGAATTCTCTACCGCAGAGAGTTGTTGAGGCCAGTTCATTGGATATATTCAAGAGGGAGTTAGATGTGGCCCTAACGGCTAAAGGGATCAAGGGGTATGGAGAGAAAGCAGGAAAGGGGTACTGAGGGAATGATCAGCCATGATCTTATTGAATGGTGGTGCAGGCTCAAAGGGCCGAATGGCCTACTCCTGCACCTATTTTCTATGTTTCTATGTTTCTATGTTACTGAGGGAGCGCCGCACTGTCGGAGGGGCAGTATTGAGGGAGCGCTGCACTGTCGGAGGGCAAGTACTGAGGGAGTGCCGCACTGTCGGAGGGGCGGTACTGAGGGAGCACCGTACTGTCGGAGGGGGAGTACTGAGGGAGCGCTGCACTGTCGGAGAGAGAGTACTGAGGGAGTGCCGCACTGTCAGAGGGGCAGTACTGAGGGAGAGCCACACTGTCGGAGAGGGAGTACTGAGGGAGTGCTGCACTGTCGGAGGGGCGGTACTGAGGGAGTGCCGCACTGTCGGAGGGGCAATACTGAGGGAGCGCCTCACTGTCGGAGGGGCAGTACTGAGGGAGTGCCGCACTGTCGGAGGGGCAGTACTGAGGGAGTGCCGCACTGTCGGAGGGGCAATACTGAGGGAGCGCCTCACTGTCGGAGGGGCAGTACTGAGGGAGCGCCACACTGTCGGAGAGGGAGTACTGAGGGAGTGCTGCACTGTCGGAGGGGCAGTACTGAGGGAGTGCCGCACTGTCGGAGGGGCAATACTGAGGGAGCGCCTCACTGTCGGAGGGGCAGTACTGAGGGAGCGCCACACTGTCGGAGAGGGAGTACTGAGGGAGTGCTGCACTGTCGGAGGGGCGGTACTGAGGGAGTGCCGCACTGTCGGAGGGGCAATACTGAGGGAGCGCCTCACTGTCGGAGGGGCAGTACTGAGGGAGTGCCGCACTGTCGGAGGGGCAATACTGAGGGAGCGCCTCACTGTTGGAGGAGCAGTACTGAGGGAGTGCCGCACTGTCGGAGGGGCGGTGCTGAGGAAGTACCGCACTGTCGGAGGGGCAGTACTGAGGGAGTGCCGCACTGTCGGAGGGGCGGTGCTGAGGAAGTACCGCACTGTCGGAGGGGCAGTATTGAGGGAGTGCCGCACTGTTGGAGGAGCAGTATTGAGGGAGTGCCGCACTGTCGGAGGGGCGGTACTGAGGGAGATCCGCACTGTCGGAGGGGAAGTACTGAGGGAGCGCTGCACTGTCGGAGGGGCAGTACTGAGGGAGTGCCGCACTGTCGGAGGGGCGGTACTGAGGGAGATCCGCACTGTCGGAGGGGAAGTACTGAGGGAGCGCCGCACTGTCAGAGGGGCAGTACTGAGGGAGTGCCTCACTGTCGGAGGGGCAGTACTGAGGGAGTGCTGCACTGTCAGAGGGGCAGTACTGAGGGAGCGCTTCACTGTCGGAGGGGCAGTACTGAGGGAGTGCCGCACTGTCGGAGGGGCAGTACTGAGGGAGTGCCGCACTGTCGGAGGGGCAGTACTGAGGGAGTGCCGCACTGTCGGAGGGGCAGTACTAAGGGAGTGCCGCACTGTCGGAGGGGCAGTACTGAGGGAGTGCTGCACTGTCGGAGGGGCAGTACTGAGGGAGCGCCACACTGTCGGAGGTGCAGTACTGAGGGAGCGCCGCACTGTTGGAGGGGCAGTACTGAGGGAGTGCCGCACTGTCGGAGGGGCAGTATTGAGGGAATGCTGCACTGTCGGAGGGGCAGTACTGAGGGAGTGCCGCACTGTTGGAGGGGCAGTACTGAGGGAGTGCCTCACTGTCGGAGGGGCAGTACTGAGGGAGTGCCGCACTGTCGGAGGGGCAGTACTGAGGGAGTGCCTCACTGTCGGAGGGGCAGTACTGAGACAGTGCCGCACTGTCGGAGGGGCAGTACTGAGGGAGTGCCGCACTGTCGGAGGTGCCATCTTTCGGATGAGACGTTAAACCGAGGCCCCGTCTGCTCTCAGGTGGATGTAAAAGATCCCAGGGCACTATTTGGAAGAAGAGCAGGGGAGTTCTCCCCGGTGTCCTGGGGCCAATATTTATCCCTCAATCAACATAACAAAAACAGATGATTGGGTCATTATCACATCGCTGTGTGTGGGATCTTGCTGTGCACAAATTGGCTGCCGCGTTTCCCAGAATGCAACAGTGAGCACACCCCAAAAGTGCGTCATTGGCCGCAAAGTGATTGAGGCGTCCGGTGGCCGTGAAAGGCGCTATATAAATGCACGTCTTTCTTTCTTCTTGTATCTAACCCATGCCGAATGGCCTACTCCTGCACCTATTTTCTATGTTTCTATGTATGTTTTCACACCATGTGGAGGATGAGAGTCAGACTAGCGCGGATCCAGATACGCAATCCGAGATGCCAGAGAAGGAAGTGTATGGACTGTACTCTTTCATAACCAAGAGTAAACCAATTTTGATTAAGGTGAAGTTTACCGGGATACCGGTATCGATGGAACTGGACACAGGGGCGAGTCAATCGATCATGAACGAGAGGGCATTTAATAAGCTGTGGGATACTAAGACTGTGAGGCCCAGGCTGAGCCCTGTTAACGCCAAGCTGCACACGTACACCAAAGAACCGATCAAGGTGATTGGCAGTGCACAAATGAATGTGTCGTATAACGGTGCGGTTCACCAGTTACCGCTGTGGATTGTTCCAGGCAATGGCCCAACGCCTCTCGGTAGGAGCTGGTTGGAGAAAATCAGATACGACTGGAACAACATGAAGGTGTTGTCATCGGAGGAAGATACATGTGTCCAAGTATTGAGCAAGTTCCCCTCGCTGTTCGAACCGGGTATCGGTAACTTTACGGGAGCCAAGGTGCAGATCCACGTGGACTTAGATGCAAGACCCGTCCATCATAAAGCTCGGACAGTGCCGTATATGATGAGGGAGAAGGTCGAAATTGAACTGGACAGACTCCAGCGTGAAGGGAACATATCACCGGTGAATTTAATGAATGGGCCAGCCCCATTGTTCCTGTGCTAAAAAGTGATGGCACCGTCAGAATCTGTGGGGACTATAAGGCTACGATCAACAGGGTTTGGAAACAAGATCAGTACCCGTTACCGAAGGCTGATGACTTGTTTGTGACACTAGCCGGAGGGAAGTCGTTCACAAAACTGGACTTGACGTCGGCCTATATGACGCAGAAGTTGGTCAAGATGTCGAAGAGACTTACGTGCATTAACACGCACAAAGGACGGTTTATTTACCACAGGTGCCCTTTCGGAATTCACTCGGCTGCAGCAATATTCCAGAGGAATATGGAAAGTTTACTGAAGTCCGTTCCCAGAACCGTCGTGTTCCAAGGTGACATCCTGATCACCGGCCGTGACTCCAAGGAACATCGGAGCAACCTGGAAGAGGTTCTACTGCGTTTGGACAGAGTGGGACTCAGACTGAAACGCCCGAAGTGCGTCTTCCTGGCACCAGAGGTCGAATTCCTCGGGAGGAAAATGGCCGCTGATGGCATCAGACCTACTGACGTGAAAACCAAGGCCATCAGGAATGTATCCAAGCCACAGAACGTGACGGAGCTGCTGGGTCCTGGGTCGACTCAACTACTTTGGTAACTTGCGACCTAAGTTGAGCACCTCACTAGAACCACTGCAAATGCTATTGAGAAAAGGCCACAACTGGGTTTGGGGCGCGTCGCAAGACAGAGCTTTCGAGAAAGCCACCAATCTGCTTTGCTCGAACAAGCTGCTGGTACATTATGACCCATGTAAACGTTTAGTTTTGGCCTGTGACGCATCATCAAATGGAATTGGTTGCGTGTTACAACAAGCCAATGAGTCGGGGAAACTTCAACCTGTCACGTATGCATTCAAAGGTTTGTCTAATGCGGAAAGGGCCTACAGTATGGTAGAAAAAGCAGCTTTAGCATGTGTGTACGCTGTTAAAACGACGCATCAATACTTGTTCGGTCTGAGGTTTAAATTAGAGACCGATCACAAGCCGCTCATTTTGTTGTTTTCCGAGAGCAAATGCATCAATACCAACGCTTCATCCTGCATCCAAAGGTGGGCGCTGACATTATCTGCCTATGATCATGTCATTCGCCACAGACCTGGCACAGAGAATTGTGCCGATGCTTTGAGCCGGTTGTCGTTGCCCACACCGGAGGTGGAAACGCCACAACAGGCAGATTTAATGTTAATCATGGATGCTTTTGAGAGTGAAGGAATCCCTGTCACAGCTCAACAAGTTAAGCCCCGGACCAGCCAGGACCCGATATTATCGGTGGTGAAGGGTAGCATCCTCAAAGGGGATTGGTCTGCCACATCTCAGCAAATGTGCGAGGGGCCAAACCGTACAGCCGTCGCAAGGACGCTGTGTCTATTCAAACAGATTGCATATTGTGGGGCAATCGAGTTGTAATGACCAAGAAAGGGAGAGAGAAGTTTGTGCGTGAGTTACACAGCACACATCCTGGTATAGTGATGATGAAGGCCATCGCCAGGTCCCACGTATGGTGGCCAGGAATTGATTCTGAGTTGGAAGCATGCGAGCATCAGAGCAACACCTGCAGCTCAGCAAAGCACCAGCGGAATCGTCACTGAGTCTGTGGTCGTGGCCATCCAAACCTTGGTCCAGGATCCGTGTGGACTTTGCTGGTCCCTTCCTGGGCAAGATGTTTTTAATGGTGGTGGACGCTTATTCGAAGTGGATCGAATGTATAATCATGTCATCCAGCACGTCCTCGGCAACCATAGAGAATCTCAATGTCATGTTCACAACACATGGTCTGCCTGACATAGTGGTGAGCGACAATGGGTCGTGCTTCACCAGTCAGGAGTTTCAGGAGTTTGTAAAACTTAACAGCATAAAACATGTCAGGTCAGCACTGTTCAAGCCTGCGTCCAACGGGCAAGCAGAACGTGCATATAAATTATCAAGCAAAGCATGAGGAGAGTAACCCAAGGGTCAGTGCAGACCCGCTTGTCCTGTGTACTGCTGAGTTACAGGACAAGACCCCACACACTCACAGGGGTCTCGCCTGCTCAACTCATGGTGAAAAGTGGTCTCAAGACCAAGTTATCTCTTGTACACCCGGATTTAAGTGATCATGTTGAAGACAGAAGACAGAGTCAACAAGGGTACCACGATCACACAACTGTGTCACGTGAGATTTCTGTTACTGATCCTGTATATGTGTTGAATTATGGTCAGGGTCCCAAATGGATCGCTGGTACGGTCATGGCCAAGGAGGGCAACAGAGTGTTTGTTATTAAGCTCAAGAATGGGCAAGCTTGCAGTAAACACATGGATCAGACAAAGCTGAGACACACAGAAGAGCCAGAGCAGTCACACGAAGAAACCGTCAATGACCAACCAACCTCCCAGCAGCCTTCAGTGGACCCAAGGGTCATCAGTGATCCCGGGATTCCCATCACGGACTTGTTCAATAAAAATGGACTTGCAATTCCTGACATGGCCACTGCCACCCCCAACAAGTCAGTCATCCAGCCACCAGCCACAACAGAACCCGCACATTGACCCAAGGCGGGAATCGAACTGAGACGGTCAGCCCGGGAGTGTAAAGCACCGGACTGTCTCAACCTGTGAAAGACTGTGATGAGATTTCGGAGGAGGGTATTGTCAGGTATGTACATGCTGTTTGTAGCCACCAGATGGTGTCATTGTTGGAGGTCACTGAGTCGCACATGGTGCTGCTCTGGTATAAAAGGCCAGCCATTTTGTGAGTCAGGCACTTTGAGCCTGAATAAAGCAGAACCAAGGGTGTACCTTGTTCAGTTAAACAGTACTCAGTTTGTCCCTTTATTGCATACAGTACACTAACCCCCCCTCTCTCTCTCTGTCTCCCTCGCTCACTAACTCTCTCTCTCTCTGTCTCTCTCTCTCTCACTAACTCTCTGTCTCTCTCTCGATCTCTCTCTCTCTCTGTCTCTCTCTCTCTCACTAACTCTGTCTCTCTCTCGCTCTCTCTCTCTGTCTCTCTCTCCCTCTCTCTCTCACTAACTCTCTCTCTCTGTCTCTCACTCTCTCTCTCTCTCTGTCTCTCTCTCACTAACTTTGTCTCTCTCGCTCTCTCTCTCTCTGTCTCTGTCTCTCTCTGTTTCTCTCTCTCTCTTTCTCTCCCTCCCTCTCTCACTAACTCGCTCTCTCTCTCTCCCTCTCTCTCTATCTCTCTTTCTCTCTCTCTCCCTCGCTGTCTCTCTCACTAACTCTCTCTCTCTTGCTCTCTCTCTCTCTCACACACTAACCCTCTCTCTGTCTCTGTCTCTCTTCCTCCCTCTCTCTGTCTCTCTCTCGCCTCCTTCTCTCTCTGTCTCTCTCCCTCCCTCTCTTTGTCTCTCTCTCTCTCTCTCTGTCTCTCTCTCTCTCTCTCTCACTAATCCTCTCTCTCTCTCTGTCTCTCTCTGTCTCTCTCTCACTAACCCTCTCTCTGTCTCTGTCACTCTCCCTCCCTCTCTCTCTCTCTCTGTCTCTCTCTGTCTCTGTCTCTCTCACTAACCCTCTCTCTGTCTCTGTCACTCTCCCTCCCTCTCTCTCTCTCTGTCTCTCTCTGTCTCTGTCTCTCTCTCTCACTAACCCTCTCTCTGTCTCTGTCACTCTCCCTCCCTCTCACTAACCCTCTCTGTCTCTCTGTCTCTCTCTCTCAAATTAACTCCCTCTCTGTCTCTCTCCCTCCCTCTCTCTGTCTCCCTGTCTCTCTCTCTCTCACACACTAACCCTCTCTCTGTCTCTCTCTCCCCCCCCCTCTCTCTCTCCCTCCCTTCTCTCTCTCTCTCACTAACCCTCTCTCTCCCTCTGTCTCTCTCTCTCTCTGTCTCTGTCTCTCTCTCTCTCTCCCCTCTCTCTCCACCCTCCCTCTCTCTCTCTCTCTCTCTCTCACTAACCCTCTCTCTCCCTCTGTCTCTCTTTCTCTCTGTCTCTGTCTCTCTCTCTCTCTCTCACCCCTTCTCTCTCTCTCCACTCTCCTCCTCTCTCTCTCACTAACCCACTCTCTCCCCATCT
>NW_027252116.1:0-30525 GCF_044704955.1 Pristiophorus japonicus | reverse complement strand
GACACAGGAGCACGAAGTGGAGGAGGAGGAGGAGGAGGGGACACAGGAGCATGATGTGGGGGAGGAGGAGGAGAGGACACAGGAGCACGAAGTGGAGGAGGAGGAGGAGAGAGGAGACACAGGAGCACGAAGTGGAGGAGGAGGAGGAGGAGACACAGGAGCATGATGTGGGGGAGGAGGAGGAGGAGGGGACACAGGAGCACGATGTGGAGGAGGAGGAGGAGGAGGAGACACAGGAGCACGATGTGGAGGAGGAGGAGGAGGGGACACAGGAGCACGAAGTGGAGGAGGAGGAGGAGGAGGAGACACAGGAGCACGAAGTGGAGGAGGAGGAGGAGGAGACACAGGAGCATGATGTGCGGGAGGAGGAGGAGGAGGGGACACAGGAGCACGATGTGGAGGAGGAGGAGGAGGAGACACAGGAGCATGATGTGCGGGAGGAGGAGGAGGAGGGGACACAGGAGCACGATGTGGAGGAGGAGGAGGAGGGACACAGGAGCACGATGTGGACGAGGAGGAGGAGGGGACACAGGAGCACGATGTGCGGGAGGAGGAGGAGGAGGGGACACAGGAGCACGATGTGCGGGAGGAGGAGGAGGAGGGGACACAGGAGCACGATGTGGAGGAGGAGGAGGAGGAGGGGACACAGGAGCACGATGTGGAGGAGGAGGAGGAGGAGGAGACACAGGAGCACGATGTGCGGGAGGAGGAGGAGGGGACACAGGAGCACGATGTGGAGGAGGAGGAGGAGGAGACACAGGAACACGATGTGCGGGAGGAGGAGGAGGAGACACAGGAGCACGATGTGCGGGAGGAGGAGGAGGAGACACAGGAGCACGATGTGGAGGAGGAGGAGGAGGAGACACAGGAGCATGATTTGCGGGAGGAGGAGGAGGAGAGACAGGAGCATGATGTGGGGGAGGAGGAGGAGGAGGAGACACAGGAGCACGATATGCGGGAGGAGGAGGAGGAGACACAGGAGCATGACAGGAGCATGATGTGGGGAGGAGAGGAGGAGGAGACACAGGAGCATGATTGGGGGAGGAGGAGGAGGAGGGGACACAGGAACACGATGTGCGGGAGGAGGAGGAGGAGACGCAGGAGCACGATGTGCAGGAGGAGGAGGAGGAGGAGGGGACACAGGAACACGATGTGGAGGAGGAGGAGGAGGAGGAGACACAGGAGCACGATGTGGAGGAGGAGGAGGAGGAGGAGGGGACACAGGAGCACGATGTGGAGGAGGAGGAGGAGGAGGAGGGGACACAGGAGCATGATGTGCGGGAGGAGAGGAGGAGGAGACACAGGAGCACGATGTGGAGAGGAGGAGGAGGAGGAGGAGACACAGGAACACGATGTGCGGGAGGAGGAGGAGGAGGAGGAGACACAGGAGCATGATGTGGAGGAGGAGGAGGAGGAGACACAGGAGCACGATGTGCAGGAGGAGGAGGAGGGAGGAGACACAGGAGCACGATGTGGAGGAGGAGGAGGAGGAGGGGACACAGGAGCACGATGTGGAGGAGGAGGAGGAGGAGGAGGGGACACAGGAGCACGATGTGGAGGAGGAGGAGGAGGAGGAGGAGAAGACACAGGAGCACGATGTGGAGGAGAAGGAGGAGGAGGAGGGGACACAGGAGCACGATGTAGAAGAGGAGGAGGAGGGGACACAGGAGCACGATGTGGAGGAGGAGGAGGAGGAGGAGGAGGGGACACAGGAGCACGATGTGGAGGAGGAGGAGGAGGAGGGGGGGACACAGGAGCACGATGTGAGGAGGAGGGGGAGGAGACACAGGAGCACGATGTGGAGGAGGAGGAGGATGAGGCACAGGAGCACGATGTGGAGGAGGAGGAGGAAGAGACACAGGAGCACGATGTGGAGGAGGAGGAGGAGGAGGCACAGGAGCATGATGTGGGGGAGGAGGAGGAGGAGGGGACACAGGAGCACGATGTGGAGGAGGAGGAGGAGGAGGCGACACAGGAGCACGATGTGGAGGAGGAGGAGGAGGAGACACAGGAGCACGAAGTGGAGGAGGAGGAGGAGGGGACACAGGAGCACGATGTGGAGGAGGAGGAGGAGGAGACACAGGAGCACGATATGCGGGAGGAGGAGAGGAGACACAGGAGCACGATGTAGAGGAGGAGGAGGGAGGAGACACAGGAGCACGATGTGCGGGAGGAGGAGGAGGAGGGGACACAGGAGCACGATGTGGAGGAGGAGGAGGAGGAGACACAGGAACACGATGTGCGGGAGGAGGAGGAGGAGGAGACACAGGAGCACGATGTGGAGGAGGAGGAGGAGGAGGAGACACAGGAGCACGATGTGCGGGAGGACGAGGAGGAGGGGACACAGGAGCACGATGTGGAGGAGGAGGAGAGGGGACACAGGAGCACGATGTGCGGGAGGAGGAGGAGGAGGGGACACAGGAGCACGATGTGGAGGAGGAGGAGGAGTGGACACAGGAGCACGATGTGGAGGAGGAGGAGGAGGAGACACAGGAGCACGATGTGCGGGAGGAGGAGGAGGAGGGGACACAGGAGCACGATGTGGAGGAAGAGGAGGAGGGGACACAGGAGCACGATGTGCGGGAGGAGGAGGAGGAGGGGACACAGGAGCACGATGTGGAGGAGGAGGAGGAGGAGGGGACACAGGAGCACGATGTGGAGGAGGAGGAGGAGGAGGAGACACAGGAGCACGATGTGCGGGAGGAGGAGGAGGAGGGGACACAGGAGCACGATGGGGAGGAGGAGGAGGAGGAGACACAGGAACACGATGTGCGGGAGGAGGAGGAGGAGACACAGGAGCACGATGTGCGGGAGGAGGAGGAGGAGACACAGGAGCACGATGTGGAGGAGGAGGAGGAGGAGACACAGGAGCACGATGTGCGGGAGGAGGAGGAGGAGAGACAGGAGCATGATGTGGGGGAGGAGGAGGAGGAGGAGACACAGGAGCACGATATGCGGGAGGAGGAGGAGGAGACACAGGAGCACGATGTGCGGGAGGAGGAGGAGGAGGGGACACAGGAGCACGATGTGGAGGAGGAGGAGGTGGAGGAGACACAGGAGCACGATGTGCGGGAGGAGGAGGAGGAGACACATGAGCACGATGTGGAGGAGGAGGAGGAGGAGGAGACACAGGAGTACGATGTGCGGGAGGAGGAGGAGGAGGAGACACAGGAGCACGATGTGGAGGAGTAGGAGGAGGAGGAGACACAGGAGCACGATGTGGAGCAGGAGGAGGAGGAGACACAGGAGCACGATATGCGGGAGGAGGAGGAGGAGGAGACACAGGAGCACGATGTGGAGGAGGAGGAGGAGGAGACACAGGAGCACGATGTGGAGGAGGAGGAGGAGGAGGAGACACAGGAGCAGGATGTGGAGCAGGAGGAGGAGGAGACACAGGAGCACGATGTGCGGGAGGAGGAGGAGGAGGAGACACAGGAGCACGATGTGCGGGAGGAGGAGGAGGAGGAGACACAGGAGCACGATGTGGAGGAGGAGGAGGAGGAGGAGACACAGGAGCACGATGTGGAGGAGAGACACAGGAGCACGATGTGGAGGAGGAGGAGGAGGAGGGGACACAGGAGCACGATGTGGAGGAGGAGAAGGAGGAGGAGACACAGGAGCACGATGTGGAGGAGGAGGAGGAGGAGGGGACACAGGAGCATGATGTGCGGGAGGAGGAGGAGGAGGGGACACAGGAGCACGATGTGTAGAGGAGGAGGAGGAGGGGACACAGGAGCACGATGTGCGGGAGGAGGAGGAGGAGGGGACACAGGAGCACGATGTGGGGGAGGAGGAGGAGGAGGGGACACAGGAGCACGATGTGCGGGAGGAGGAGGAGGAGGGGACACAGGAGCACGATGTGCGGGAGGAGGAGGAGGAGACACAGGAGCACGATTTGCGGGAGGAGGAGGAGGAGACACAGGAGAACGATGTGCAGGAGGAGGAGGAGGAGGGGACACAGGAGCACGATGTGCGGGAGGAGGAGGAGGAGACACAGGAGCACGATGTGCGGGAGGAGGAGGAGGAGACACAGGAGCACGATGTGCGGGAGGAGGAGGAGGAGACACAGGAGTACGATGTGCGAAAGGAGGAGGAGGAGGGGACACAGGAGCACGATGTGCGGGAGGAGGAGGAGGAGGAGGAGGAGACACAGGAGCACGATGTGCGGGAGGAGGAGGAGGAGGAGGAGGAGACACAGGAGCACGATGTGCGGGAGGAGGAGGAGGAGGGGACACAGGAGCACGATGTGGAGGAGGAGGAGGAGGAGGGGACACAGGAGCACGATGTGGAGGAGGAGGAGGAGGAGGAGACACAGGAGCACGATGTGGAGGAGGAGGAGGAGGAGGGGACACAGGAGCACGATGTGGAGGAGGAGGAGGAGGAGGGGACACAGGAGCACGATGTGCGGGAGGAGGAGGAGGAGGGGACACAGGAGCATGATGTGCGGGAGGAGGAGGAGGAGACACAGGAGCACGATGTGCGGGAGGAGGAGGAGGAGACACAGGAGCACGATGTGCGGGAGGAGGAGGAGGAGACACAGGAGCACGATGTGAGGGAGGAGGAGGAGGAGACACAGGAGTACGATGTGCGAAAGGAGGAGGAGGAGGGGACACAGGAGCACGATGTGCGGGAGGAGGAGGAGGAGGAGGAGGAGACACAGGAGCACGATGTGCGGGAGGAGGAGGAGGAGACACAGGAGCACGATGTGCGGGAGGAGGAGGAGGAGACACAGGAGCACGATGTGCGGGAGGAGGCGGAGGAGGAGACACAGGAGCACGATGTGCGAAAGGAGGAGGAGCAGGGGACACAGGAGCACGATGTGCGGGAGGAGGAGGAGGGGACACAGGAGCACGGTGTGGAGGAGGAGGAGGAGGAGGAGACACAGGAGCATGATGTGCGGGAGGAGGAGGAGACACAGGAGCACGATGTGCGGGAGGAGGAGGAGGAGGAGACACAGGAGCACGATGTGGAGGAGGAGGAGGAGGAGGAGACACAGGAGTACGATGTGCGGGAGGAGGAGGACGAGGAGACACAGGAGCACGATGTGGAGGAGGAGGAGGAGGAGGAGACACAGGAGCACGATGTGGAGGAGGAGGAGGAGGAGACACAGGAGCACGATATGCGGGAGGAGGAGGAGGAGGAGACACAGGAGCACGATGTGGAGGAAGAGGAGGAGGAGGAGACACAGGAGCACGATGTGGAGGTGGAGGAGGAGGAGACACAGGAGCACGATGTGCGGGAGGAGGAGGAGGAGGAGGAGGAGACACAGGAGCACGATGTGGAGGAGGAGGAGGATGAGACACAGGAGCACGATGTGCGGGAGGAGGAGGAGGAGACACAGGAGCACGATGTTCGGGAGGAGGAGGAGGAGGAGGAGGAGACACAGGAGCACGATGTGGAGGAGGAGGAGGTGGAGACACAGGAGCACGATGTGCGGGAGGAGGAGGAGGAGACACAGGAGCACGATGTGGAGGAGGAGGAGGAGGAGACACAGGAGCACGATGTGGAGGAGGAGGAGGAGGAGGGGACACAGGAGCACGATGTGGAGGAGGAGGAGGAGGAGGAGGAGACACAGGAGCACGATGCGGAGGAGGAGGAGGAGGAGGAGGGGACACAGCACGATGTGGAGGAGGAGGAGGAGGAGGAGACACAGGAGCACGATGTGGAGGAGGAGGAGGAGGAGGAGGAGGGGACACAGCAGCACGATGTGGAGGAGGAGGAGGAGGAGGAGGAGACACAGGAGCACGATGTGGAGGAGGAGGAGGAGGGGACACAGGAGCACGATGTGGAGGAGGAGGAGAAGGAGGGGACACAGGAGCACGATGTGCGGGAGGAGGAGGAGGAGGAGGAGACACAGGAGCATGATGTGGAGGAGGAGGAGGAGGAGGAGGGGACACAGGAGCATGATATGGAGGAGGAGGAGGAGGAGGGAACAGAGGAGCACGATGTGGAGGAGGAGGAGGAGGAGGAGGAGACACAGGAGCACGATGTGGAGGAGGAGGAGACACAGGAGCACGATGTGCGGGAGGAGGAGGAGGAGGAGACACAGGAGCACGATGTGGAGGAGGAAGAGGAGGATGAGGGGACACAGGAGCACGATGTGGAGGAGGAGGAGGAGCGGACACAGGAGCACGATGTGGAGGAGGAGGAGGAGACACAGGAGCACGATGTGGAGGAGGAGGAGGAGGATGGGGGGACACAGGAGCACGATGTGGAGGAGGAGGAGGAGACACAGGAGCACGATGTGCAGGAGGAGGAGGAGGAGGAGACACAGGAGCACGATGTGGAGGAGGAGGAGGAGGAGGGGACACAGGAGCACGATGTGGAGGAGGAGGAGGAGGAGGAGGGGACACAGGAGCACGATGTGGAGGAGGAGGAGGAGGAGGAGGAGAAGACACAGGAGCACGATGTGGAGGAGAAGGAGGAGGAGGAGACACAGGAGCACGATGTAGAGGAGGAGGAGGAGGAGGGGACACAGGAGCACGATGTGGAGGAGGAGGAGGAGGAGGAGGAGGGGACACAGGAGCACGATGTGGAGGAGGAGGAGGAGGAGGGGGGACACAGGAGCACGATGTGGAGGAGGAGGGGGAGGAGACACAGGAGCACGATGTACGGGAGGAGGAGGAGGAGACACAGGAGCACGATGTGGAGGAGGAGAAGGAGGAGACACAGGAGCACGATGTGGAGGAGGAGGAGGAGGAGACACAGGAGCATGATGTGGGGGAGGAGGAGGAGGAGGGGACACAGGAGCACGATGTGTGGGAGGAGGAGGAGGAGGAGACACAGGAGCACGATGTGGAGGAAGAGGAGGAGGAGACACAGGAGCACGATGTGCGGGAGGAGGAGGAGGAGGAGACACAGGAGCACGATGTGGAGGAGGAGGAGGAGGAGGAGACACAGGAGCATGATGTGCGGGAGGAGGAGGAGGAGGAGACACAGGAGCACGATGTGGAGGAGGAGGAGGAGGAGACACAGGAGCATGATGTGGAGGAGGAGGAGGAGGAGGAGACACAGGAGCACGATGTGCGGGAGGAGGAGGAGGAGGAGACACAGGAGCACGATGTGGAGGAGGAGGAGGAGGAGGAGACACAGGAGCACGATGTGCGGGAGGAGGAGGAGGAGGAGACACAGGAGCACGATGTGGAGGAGGAGGAGGAGGAGACACAGGAGCACGATGTGGAGGAGGAGGAGGAGGAGGAGACACAGGAGCACGATGTGGAGGAGGAGGAGGAGGAGACACAGGAGCACGATATGCGGGAGGAGGAGGAGGAGGAGACACAGGAGCACGATGTGCGGGAGGAGGAGGAGGAGGAGACACAGGAGCACGATGTGGAGGAGGAGGAGGAGGAGACACAGGAGCACGATGTGCGGGAGGAGGAGGAGGAGGAGACACAGGAGCACGATGTGCGGGAGGAGGAGGAGGAGGAGACACAGGAGCACGATGTGGAGGAGGAGGAGGAGGAGGAGACACAGGAGCACGATGTGGAGGAGGAGACACAGGAGCACGATGTGGAGGAGGAGGAGGAGGAGGGGACACAGGAGCACGATGTGGAGGAGGAGAAGGAGGAGGAGACACAGGAGCACGATGTGGAGGAGGAGGAGGAGGAGGGGACACAGGAGCACGATGTGCGGGAGGAGGAGGAGGAGGGGACACAGGAGCACGATGTGTAGGAGGAGGAGGAGGAGGGGACACAGGAGCACGATGTGCGGGAGGAGGAGGAGGAGGGGATACAGGAGCACGATGTGGAGGAGGAGGAGGAGGAGGGGACACAGGAGCACGATGTGCGGGAGGAGGAGGAGGAGACACAGGAGCACGATGTGCAGGAGGAGGAGGAGGAGGGGACACAGGAGCACGATGTGCGGGAGGAGGAGGAGGAGACACAGGAGCACGATGTGCGGGAGGAGGAGGAGGAGACACAGGAGTACGATGTGCGAAAGGAGGAGGAGGAGGGGACACAGGAGCACGATGTGCGGGAGGAGGAGGAGGAGGAGGAGGAGACACAGGAGCACGATGTGCGGGAGGAGGAGGAGGAGGCGGAGGAGACACAGGAGCACGATGTGCGGGAGGAGGAGGAGGAGGGGACACAGGAGCACGATGTGGAGGAGGAGGAGGAGGAGGGGACACAGGAGCACGATGTGGAGGAGGAGGAGGAGGAGGAGACACAGGAGCACGATGTGGAGGAGGAGGAGGAGGAGGGGACACAGGAGCACGATGTGGAGGAGGAGGAGGAGGAGGGGACACAGGAGCACGATGTGCGGGAGGAGGAGGAGGAGGGCACACAGGAGCATGATGTGCGGGAGGAGGAGGAGGAGACACAGGAGCACGATGTGCGGGAGGAGGAGGAGGAGACACAGGAGCACGATGTGCGGGAGGAGGAGGAGGAGGGGACACAGGAGCACGATGTGCGGGAGGAGGAGGAGGAGACACAGGAGCACGATGTGCGGGAGGAGGAGGAGGAGACACAGGAGTACGATGTGCTAAAGGAGGAGGAGGAGGGGACACAGGAGCACGATGTGCGGGAGGAGGAGGAGGAGGAGGAGGAGACACAGGAGCACGATGTGCGGGAGGAGGAGGAGGAGACACAGGAGCACGATGTGCGGGAGGAGGAGTAGGAGACACAGGAGCACGATGTGCGGGAGGAGGCAGAGGAGGAGACACAGGAGCACGATGTGCGAAAGGAGGAGGAGCAGGGGACACAGGAGCACGATGTGCGGGAGGAGGAGGAGGGGACACAGGAGCACGATGTGGAGGAGGAGGAGGAGGAGGAGACACAGGAGCACGATGTGCGGGAGGAGGAGGAGACACAGGAGCACGATGTGCGGGAGGAGGAGGAGGAGGAGACACAGGAGCACGATGTGGAGGAGGAGGAGGAGGAGGAGACACAGGAGTACGATGTGCGGGAGGAGGAGGACGAGGAGACACAGGAGCACGATGTGGAGGAGGAGGAGGAGGAGGAGACACAGGAGCACGATGTGGAGGAGGAGGAGGAGGAGACACAGGAGCACGATATGCGGGAGGAGGAGGAGGAGGAGACACAGGAGCACGATATGGAGGAAGAGGAGGAGGAGACACAGGAGCACGATGTGCGGGAGGAGGAGGAGGAGGAGACACAGGAGCACGATGTGGAGGAGGAGGAGGAGGAGTAGACACAGGAGCACGATGTGCGGGAGGAGGAGGAGGAGGAGACACAGGAGCACGATGTGGAGGAGGAGGAGGATGAGACACAGGAGCACGATGTGGCGGAGGAGGAGGAGGAGGGGACACAGGAGCACGATGTGGAGGAGGAGGAGGAGGGGACACTGGAGCACGATGTGCGGGAGGAGGAGGAGGAGACACAGGAGCACGATGTGGAGGAGGAGGAGGAGACACAGGAGCACGATGTGCGGGAGGAGGAGGAGGAGGAGACACAGGAGCACAATGTGGAGGAGGAGGAGGAGGAGGAGACACAGGAGCACGATGTTCGGGAGGAGGAGGAGGAGGAGACACAGGAGCACGATGTGCGGGAGGAGGAGGAGGAGACACAGGAGCACGATGTGCGGGAGGAGGAGGAGGAGGAGGAGGAGACACAGGAGCACGATGTGGAGGAGGAGGAGGATGAGACACAGGAGCACGATGTGCGGGAGGAGGAGGAGGAGACACAGGAGCACGATGTTCGGGAGGAGGAGGAGGAGGAGAAGGAGACACAGGAGCACGATGTGGAGGAGGAGGAGGAGGAGGGGACACAGGAGCACGATGTGCGGGAGGAGGAGGAGGAGACACAGGAGCACGATGTGGAGGAGGAGGAGGAGGAGACACAGGAGCACGATGTGGAGGAGGAGGAGGAGGAGGGGACACAGGAGCACGATGTGGAGGAGGAGGAGGAGGAGGAGGAGACACAGGAGCACGATGCGGAGGAGGAGGAGGAGGAGGAGGGGACACAGCACGATGTGGAGGAGGAGGAGGAGGAGGAGACACAGGAGCACGATGTGGAGGAGGAGGAGGAGGAGGAGGAGCGGACACAGCAGCACGATGTGGAGGAGGAGGAGGAGGAGGAGGAGACACAGGAGCATGATGTGGAGGAGGAGGAGGAGGGGACACAGGAGCACGATGTGGAGGAGGAGGAGAAGGAGGGGACACAGGAGCACGATGTGCGGGAGGAGGAGGAGGAGGAGGAGACACAGGAGCATGATGTGGAGGAGGAGGAGGAGGAGGAGGGGACACAGGAGCATGATATGGAGGAGGAGGAGGAGGCGGGAACAGAGGAGCACGATGTGGAGGAGGAGGAGGAGGAGGAGGAGACACAGGAGCACGATGTGGAGGAGGAGGAGACACAGGAGCACGATGTGCGGGAGGAGGAGGAGGAGGAGACACAGGAGCACGATGTGGAGGAGGAAGAGGAGGATGAGGGGACACAGGAGCACGATGTGGAGGAGGAGGAGGAGCGGACACAGGAGCACGATGTGGAGGAGGAGGAGGAGACACAGGAGCACGATGTGGAGGAGGAGGAGGAGGATGGGGGGACACAGGAGCACGATGTGGAGGAGGAGGAGGAGACACAGGAGCACGATGTGCAGGAGGAGGAGGAGGAGGAGACACAGGAGCACGATGTGGAGGAGGAGGAGGACGAGGGGACACAGGAGCACGATGTGGAGGAGGAGGAGGAGGAGGAGGGGACACAGGAGCACGATGTGGAGGAGGAGGAGGAGGAGGAGGAGAAGACACAGGAGCACGATGTGGAGGAGAAGGAGGAGGAGGAGACACAGGAGCACGATGTAGAGGAGGAGGAGGAGGAGGGGACACAGGAGCACGATGTGGAGGTGGAGGAGGAGGAGGAGGAGGGGACACAGGAGCACGATGTGGAGGAGGAGGAGGAGGAGGGGGGGACACAGGAGCACGATGTGGAGGAGGAGGGGGAGGAGACACAGGAGCACGATGTACGGGAGGAGGAGGAGGAGACACAGGAGCACGATGTGGAGGAGGAGAAGGAGGAGACACAGGAGCACGATGTGGAGGAGGAGGAGGAGGAGACACAGGAGCATGATGTGGGGGAGGAGGAGGAGGAGGGGACACAGGAGCACGATGTGCGGGAGGAGGAGGAGGAGACACAGGAGCACGATGTTTGGGAGGAGGAGGTGGAGGAGGAGGAGACACAGGAGCACGATGTG
Organism: Pristiophorus japonicus; assembly: GCF_044704955.1. Lineage (NCBI taxonomy): Eukaryota > Metazoa > Chordata > Chondrichthyes > Pristiophoridae > Pristiophorus > Pristiophorus japonicus. The sequence goes on along the minus strand of NW_027252116.1, from coordinate 19,380 downwards.
GAGGAGGAGGAGGTGGAGACACAGGAGCACGATGTGCGGGAGGAGGAGGAGGAGACACAGGAGCACGATGTGGAGGAGGAGGAGGAGGAGGAGACAGGAGCACGATGTGGAGGAGGAGGAGGAGGAGACACAGGAGCACAATATGCGGGAGGAGGAGGAGGAGGAGACACAGGAGCACGATGTGGAGGAAGAGGAGGAGGAGACACAGGAGCACGATGTGCGGGAGGAGGAGGAGGAGGAGACACAGGAGCACGATGTGGAGGAGGAGGAGGAGGAGGAGACACAGGAGCACGATGTGCGGGAGGAGGAGGAGGAGGAGACACAGGAGCACGATGTGGAGGAGGAGGAGGAGGATGAGACACAGGAGCACGATGTGGAGGAGGAGGAGGAGGAGGGGACATAGGAGCACGATGTGGAGGAGGAGGAGGAGGGGACACTGGAGCACGATATGCGGGAGGAGGAGGAGGATGGGACACAGGAGCACGATGTGCGGGAGGAGGAGGAGGAGACACAGGAGCACGATGTGGAGGAGGAGGAGGAGACACAGGAGCACGATGTGCGGGAGGAGGAGGAGGAGGAGACACAGGAGCACAATGTGGAGGAGGAGGAGGAGGAGGAGACACAGGAGCACGATGTTCGGGAGGAGGAAGAGGAGGAGACACAGGAGCACGATGTGCGGGAGGAGGAGGAGGAGACACAGGAGCACGATGTGCGGGAGGAGGAGGAGGAGGAGGAGGAGACACAGGAGCACGATGTGGAGGAGGAGGAGGATGAGACACAGGAGCACGATGTGCGGGAGGAGGAGGAGGAGACACAGGAGCACGATGTTCGGGAGGAGGAGGAGGAGGAGGAGGAGACACAGGAGCACGATGTGGAGGAGGAGGAGGTGGAGACACAGGAGCACGATGTGCGGGAGGAGGAGGAGGAGACACAGGAGCACGATGTGGAGGAGGAGGAGGAGGAGACACAGGAGCACGATGTGGAGGAGGAGGAGGAGGAGGGGACACAGGAGCACGATGTGGAGGAGGAGGAGGAGGAGGAGGAGACACAGGAGCACGATGCGGAGGAGGAGGAGGAGGAGGAGGGGACACAGCACGATGTGGAGGAGGAGGAGGAGGAGGAGACACAGGAGCACGATGTGGAGGAGGAGGAGGAGGAGGAGGAGGGGACACAGCAGCACGATGTGGAGGAGGAGGAGGAGGAGGAGGAGACACAGGAGCACGATGTGGAGGAGGAGGAGGAGGGGACACAGGAGCACGATGTGGAGGAGGAGGAGAAGGAGGGGACACAGGAGCACGATGTGCGGGAGGAAGAGGAGGAGGAGGAGACACAGGAGCATGATGTGGAGGAGGAGGAGGAGGAGGAGGGGACACAGGAGCATGATATGGAGGAGGAGGAGGAGGAGGGGACACAGGAGCACGATGTGCGGGAGGAGGAGGAGGAGACACAGGAGCACGATGTGGAGGAGGAGGAGACACAGGAGCACGATGTGCGGGAGGAGGAGGAGGAGGAGACACAGGAGCACGATGTGGAGGAGGAAGAGGAGGATGAGGGGACACAGGAGCACGATGTGGAGGAGGAGGAGTAGCGGACACAGGAGCACGATGTGGAGGAGGAGGAGGAGACACAGGAGCACGATGTTGAGGAGGAGGAGGAGGATGGGGGGACACAGGAGCACGATGTGGAGGAGGAGGAGGAGACACAGGAGCACGATGTGCAGGAGGAGGAGGAGGAGTAGACACAGGAGCACGATGTGGAGGAGGAGGAGGAGGAGGGGACACAGGAGCACGATGTGGAGGAGGAGGAGGAGGAGGAGGGGACACAGGAGCACGATGTGGAGGAGGAGGAGGAGGAGGAGGAGAAGACACAGGAGCACGATGTGGAGGAGAAGGAGGAGGAGGAGACACAGGAGCACGATGTGCGGGAGGAGGAGGAGGAGGGGACACAGGAGCACGATGTAGAGGAGGAGGAGGAGGAGGGGACACAGGAGCACGATGTGGAGGAGGAGGAGGAGGAGGAGGAGGGGACACAGGAGCACGATGTGGAGGAGGAGGAGGAGGATGGGGGGACACAGGAGCACGATGTGGAGGAGGAGGGGGAGGAGACACAGGAGCACGATGTACGGGAGGAGGAGGAGGAGACACAGGAGCACGATGTGGAGGAGGAGAAGGAGGAGACACAGGAGCACGATGTGGAGGAGGAGGAGGAGGGGACACAGGAGCACGATGTGGAGGAGGAGGAGGAGGAGACACAGGAGCACGATGTGCGGGAGGAGGAGGAGGAGGGGACACAGGAGCACGATGTGGAGGAGGAGGAGGAGGGGACACAGGAGCACGATGTGCGGGAGGAGGAGGAGGAGGGGACACAGGAGCACGATGTGGAGGAGGAGGAGGAGGAGACACAGGAGCACGATGTGCGGGAGGAGGAGGAGGAGGGGACACAGGAGCACGATGTGGAGGAGGAGGAGGAGGAGACACAGGAACACGATGTGCGGGAGGAGGAGGAGGAGACACAGGAGCACGATGTGCGGGAGGAAGAGGAGGAGACACAGGAGCACGATGTGGAGGAGGAGGAGGAGGAGACACAGGAGCACGATGTGCGGGAGGAGGAGGAGGAGAGACAGGAGCATGATGTGGGGGAGGAGGAGGAGGAGGAGACACAGGAGCACGATATGCGGGAGGAGGAGGAGGAGACACAGGAGCACGATGTGCGGGAGGAGGAGGAGGAGGAGACACAGGAGCACGATGTGGAGGAGGAGGAGGAGGAGACACAGGAGCACGATGTGCGGGAGGAGGAGGAGGAGACACAGGAGCACGATGTGGAGGAGGAGGAGGAGGAGGAGACACAGGAGTACGATGTGCGGGAGGAGGAGGAGGCGGAGGAGGAGACACAGAATCACGATGTGGAGGAGGAGGAGACACAGGAGTACGATGTGCGGGAGGAGGAGGAGGAGGAGACACAGGAGCACGATGTGGAGGAGTAAGAGGAGGAGGAGACACAGGAGCACGATGTGGAGCAGGAGAAGGAGGAGACACAGGAGCACGATGTGGAGGAGGAGGAGGAGGAGGAGACACAGGAGCAGGATGTGGAGCAGGAGGAGGAGGAGACACAGGAGCACGATGTGCGGGAGGAGGAGGAGGAGGAGACACAGGAGCACGATGTGCGGGCGGAGGAGGAGGAGGAGACACAGGAGCACGATGTGGAGGAGGAGGAGGAGGAGGGGACACAGGAGCACGATGTGGAGGAGGAGGAGGAGGAGGGGACACAGGAGCACGATGTGCGGGAGGAGGAGGAGGATGGGACACAGGAGCACGATGTGGAGGAGGAGGAGGAGGAGGGGACACAGGAGCACGATGTGCGGGAGGAGGAGGAGGAGGGGACACAGGAGCACGATGTGGAGGAGGAGGAGGAGGAGGGGACACAGGAGCACGATGTGCGGGAGGAGGAGGAGGAGGAGACACAGGAGCACGATGTGCAGGAGGAGGAGGAGGAGGGGACACAGGAGCACGATGTGCGGGAGGAGGAGGAGGAGACACAGGAGCACGATGTGCGGGAGGAGGAGGAGGAGACACAGGAGTACGATGTGCGAAAGGAGGAGGAGGAGGAGGAGGAGACACAGGAGCACGATGTGCGGGAGGAGGAGGAGGAGGAGGAGGAGACACAGGAGCACGATGTGCGGGAGGAGGAGGAGGAGGAGGAGGAGACACAGGAGCACGATGTGCGGGATGAGGAGGAGGGGACACAGGAGCACGATGTGGAGGAGGAGGAGGAGGAGGGGACACAGGAGCACGATGTGGAGGAGGAGGAGGAGGAGGAGACACAGGAGCACGATGTGGAGGAGGAGGAGGAGGAGGGGACACAGGAGCACGATGTGGAGGAGGAGGAGGAGGAGGGGACACAGGAGCACGATGTGCGGGAGGAGGAGGAGGAGGGGACTCAGGAGCATGATGTGCGGGAGGAGGAGGAGGAGACACAGGAGCACGATGTGCGGGAGGAGGAGGAGGAGGAGACACAGGAGCACGATGTGCGGGAGGAGGAGGAGGGGACACAGGAGCACGATGTGGAGGAGGAGGAGGAGGAGGGGACACAGGAGCACGATGTGCGGGAGGAGGAGGAGACACAGGAGCACGATGTGCGGGAGGAGGAGGAGGAGAGACAGGAGTACGATGTGCGAAAGGAGGAGGAGGAGGGGACACAGGAGCACGATGTGCGGGAGGAGGAGGAGGAGGAGACACAGGAGCACGATGTGGAGGAGGAGGAGGAGGAGACACAGGAGCACGATGTGCGGGAGGAGGAGGAGACACAGGAGCACGATGTGCGGGAGGAGGAGGAGGAGGAGACACAGGAGCACGATGTGGAGGAGGAGGAGACACAGGAGTACGATGTGCGGGAGGAGGAGGAGGAGGAGACACAGGAGCACGATGTGGAGGAGTAAGAGGAGGAGGAGACACAGGAGCACGATGTGGAGCAGGAGGAGGAGGAGACACAGGAGCACGATGTGGAGGAGGAGGAGGAGGAGGAGACACAGGAGCAGGATGTGGAGCAGGAGGAGGAGGAGACACAGGAGCACGATGTGCGGGAGGAGGAGGAGGAGGAGACACAGGAGCACGATGTGCGGGAGGAGGAGGAGGAGGAGACACAGGAGCACGATGTGGAGGAGGAGGAGGAGGAGGGGACACAGGAGCACGATGTGGAGGAGGAGAAGGAGGAGGAGACACAGGAGCACGATGTGCGGGAGGAGGAGGAGGAGGGGACACAGGAGCACGATGTGGAGGAGGAGGAGGAGGAGGGGACACAGGAGCACGATGTGCGGGAGGAGGAGGAGGAGGTGACACAGGAGCACGATGTGGAGGAGGAGGAGGAGGAGGGGACACAGGAGCACGATGTGCGGGAGGAGGAGGAGGAGGAGACACAGGAGCACGATGTGCAGGAGGAGGAGGAGGAGGGGACACAGGAGCACGATGTGCGGGAGGAGGAGGAGACACAGGAGCACGATGTGCGGGAGGAGGAGGAGGAGACACAGGAGTACGATGTGCGAAAGGAGGAGGAGGAGGAGGAGGAGACACAGGAGCACGATGTGCGGGAGGAGGAGGAGGAGGAGGAGGAGACACAGGAGCACGATGTGCGGGAGGAGGAGGAGGAGGAGGAGGAGACACAGGAGCACGATGTGCGGGAGGAGGAGGAGGGGACACAGGAGCACGATGTGGAGGAGGAGGAGGAGGAGGGGACACAGGAGTACGATGTGGAGGAGGAGGAGGAGGAGGAGACACAGGAGCACGATGTGGAGGAGGAGGAGGAGGAGGGGACACAGGAGCACGATGTGGAGGAGGAGGAGGAGGAGGGGACACAGGAGCACGATGTGCGGGAGGAGCAGGAGGAGGGGACTCAGGAGCATGATGTGCGGGAGGAGGAGGAGGAGACACAGGAGCACGCTGTGCGGGAGGAGGAGGAGGAGACACAGGAGCACGATGTGCGGGAGGAGGAGGAGGAGGAGGGGGACACAGGAGCACGATGTGCGGGAGGAGGAGGAGACACAGGAGCACGATGTGCGGGAGGAGGAGGAGGAGAGACAGGAGTACGATGTGCGAAAGGAGGAGGAGGAGGGGACACAGGAGCACGATGTGCGGGAGGAGGAGGAGGAGGAGGAGGAGACACAGGAGCACGATGTGCGGGAGGAGGAGGAGGAGACACAGGAGCACGATGTGCGGGAGGAGGAGGAGAGACACAGGAGCACGATGTGCGGGAGGAGGCGGAGGAGGAGACACAGGAGTACGATGTGCGAAAGGAGGAGGAGGAGGGGACACAGGAGCACGATGTGCGGGAGGAGGAGGAGGAGGAGACACAGGAGCACGATGTGGAGGAGGAGGAGGAGGAGGAGACACAGGAGCACGATGTGCGGGAGGAGGAGGAGACACAGGAGCACGATGTGCGGGAGGAGGAGGAGGAGGAGACACAGGAGCACGATGTGGAGGAGGAGGAGACACAGGAGTACGATGTGCGGGAGGAGGAGGACGAGGAGACACAGGAGCATGATGTGGAGGAGGAGGAGGAGGAGGAGACACAGGAGCACGATGTGGAGGAGGAGGAGGAGGAGACACAGGAGAACCATGTGCGGGAGGAGGAGGAGGAGGAGACACAGGCGCACGATGTGGAGGAAGAGGAGGAGGAGACACAGGAGCACGATGTGCGGGAGGAGGAGGAGGAGGAGACACAGGAGCACGATGTGGAGGAGGAGGAGGAGGAGGAGACACAGGAGGACGATGTGGAGGAGGAGGAGGAGGAGGGGACACAGGAGCACGATGTGGAGGAGGAGGAGGAGGGGACACAGGAGCACGATGTGCGGGAGGAGGAGGAGGAGGGGACATAGGAGCACGATGTGCGGGAGGAGGAGGAGGAGACACAGGAGCACGATGTGCGGGAGGAGGAGGTGACACAGGAGCACGATGTGCGGGAGGAGGAGGAGGAGGAGGGGACACAGGAGCACGATGTGCGGGAGGAGGAGGAGACACAGGAGCACGATGTGGAGGAGGAGGAGGAGGAGGGGACACAGGAGCACGATGTGCGGGAGGAGGAGGAGACACAGGAGCACGATGTGCGGGAGGAGGAGGAGGAGAGACAGGAGTACGATGTGCGAAAGGAGGGAGGAGGAGGGGACACAGGAGCACGATGTGCGGGAGGAGGAGGAGGAGGAGACACAGGAGCACGATGTGGAGGAGGAGGAGGAGGAGACACAGGAGCACGATGTGCGGGAGGAGGAGGAGACACAGGAGCACGATGTGCGGGAGGAGGAGGAGGAGGAGACACAGGAGCACGATGTGGAGGAGGAGGAGACACAGGAGTACGATGTGCGGGAGGAGGAGGAGGAGGAGACACAGGAGCACGATGTGGAGGAGTAAGAGGAGGAGGAGACACAGGAGCACGATGTGGAGCAGGAGGAGGAGGAGACACAGGAGCACGATGTGGAGGAGGAGGAGGAGGAGGAGACACAGGAGCAGGATGTGGAGCAGGAGGAGGAGGAGACACAGGAGCACGATGTGCGGGAGGAGGAGGAGGAGGAGACACAGGAGCACGATGTGCGGGAGGAGGAGGAGGAGGAGACACAGGAGCACGATGTGGAGGAGGAGGAGGAGGAGGGGACACAGGAGCACGATGTGGAGGAGGAGAAGGAGGAGGAGACACAGGAGCACGATGTGCGGGAGGAGGAGGAGGAGGGGACACAGGAGCACGATGTGGAGGAGGAGGAGGAGGAGGGGACACAGGAGCACGATGTGCGGGAGGAGGAGGAGGAGGTGACACAGGAGCACGATGTGGAGGAGGAGGAGGAGGAGGGGACACAGGAGCACGATGTGCGGGAGGAGGAGGAGGAGGAGACACAGGAGCACGATGTGCAGGAGGAGGAGGAGGAGGGGACACAGGAGCACGATGTGCGGGAGGAGGAGGAGACACAGGAGCACGATGTGCGGGAGGAGGAGGAGGAGACACAGGAGTACGATGTGCGAAAGGAGGAGGAGGAGGAGGAGGAGACACAGGAGCACGATGTGCGGGAGGAGGAGGAGGAGGAGGAGGAGACACAGGAGCACGATGTGCGGGAGGAGGAGGAGGAGGAGGAGGAGACACAGGAGCACGATGTGCGGGAGGAGGAGGAGGGGACACAGGAGCACGATGTGGAGGAGGAGGAGGAGGAGGGGGACACAGGAGTACGATGTGGAGGAGGAGGAGGAGGAGGAGACACAGGAGCACGATGTGGAGGAGGAGGAGGAGGAGGGGACACAGGAGCACGATGTGGAGGAGGAGGAGGAGGAGGGGACACAGGAGCACGATGTGCGGGAGGAGCAGGAGGAGGGGACTCAGGAGCATGATGTGCGGGAGGAGGAGGAGGAGACACAGGAGCACGCTGTGCGGGAGGAGGAGGAGGAGACACAGGAGCACGATGTGCGGGAGGAGGAGGAGGAGGAGGGGACACAGGAGCACGATGTGCGGGAGGAGGAGGAGACACAGGAGCACGATGTGCGGGAGGAGGAGGAGGAGAGACAGGAGTACGATGTGCGAAAGGAGGAGGAGGAGGGGACACAGGAGCACGATGTGCGGGAGGAGGAGGAGGAGGAGGAGGAGACACAGGAGCACGATGTGCGGGAGGAGGAGGAGGAGACACAGGAGCACGATGTGCGGGAGGAGGAGGAGAGACACAGGAGCACGATGTGCGGGAGGAGGCGGAGGAGGAGACACAGGAGTACGATGTGCGAAAGGAGGAGGAGGAGGGGACACAGGAGCACGATGTGCGGGAGGAGGAGGAGGAGGAGACACAGGAGCACGATGTGGAGGAGGAGGAGGAGGAGGAGACACAGGAGCACGATGTGCGGGAGGAGGAGGAGACACAGGAGCACGATGTGCGGGAGGAGGAGGAGGAGGAGACACAGGAGCACGATGTGGAGGAGGAGGAGACACAGGAGTACGATGTGCAGGAGGAGGAGGACGAGGAGACACAGGAGCATGATGTGGAGGAGGAGGAGGAGGAGGAGACACAGGAGCACGATGTGGAGGAGGAGGAGGAGGAGACACAGGAGAACCATGTGCGGGAGGAGGAGGAGGAGGAGACACAGGCGCACGATGTGGAGGAAGAGGAGGAGGAGACACAGGAGCACGATGTGCAGGAGGAGGAGGAGGAGGAGACACAGGAGCACGATGTGGAGGAGGAGGAGGAGGAGGAGACACAGGAGGACGATGTGGAGGAGGAGGAGGGGGAGGGGACACAGGAGCACGATGTGGAGGAGGAGGAGGAGGGGACACAGGAGCACGATGTGCGGGAGGAGGAGGAGGAGGGGACATAGGAGCACGATGTGCGGGAGGAGGAGGAGGAGACACAGGAGCACGATGTGCGGGAGGAGGAGGTGACACAGGAGCACGATGTGCGGGAGGAGGAGGAGGAGGAGACACAGGAGCACAATGTGGAGGAGGAGGAGGAGGAGGAGACACAGGAGCACGATGTTCGGGAGGAGGAGGAGGAGGAGACACAGGAGCACGATGTGCGGGAGGAGGAGGAGGAGACACAGGAGCACGATGTGCGGGAGGAGGAGGAGGAGGAGGAGGAGACACAGGAGCACGATGTGGAGGAGGAGGAGGATGAGACACAGGAGCACGATGTGCGGGAGGAGGAGGAGGAGACACAGGAGCACGATGTTCGGGAGGAGGAGGAGGAGGAGGAGGAGACACAGGAGCACGATGTGGAGGAGGAGGAGGTGGAGACACAGGAGCACGATGTGCGGGAGGAGGAGGAGGAGACACAGGAGCACGATGTGGAGGAGTAGGAGGAGGAGACACAGGAGCACGATGTGGAGGAGGAGGAGGAGGAGGGACACAGGAGCACGATGTGGAGGAGGAGGAGGAGGAGGAGGAGACACAGGAGCACGATGCGGAGGAGGAGGAGGAGGAGGAGGGGACACAGCACGATGTGGAGGAGGAGGAGGAGGAGGAGACACAGGAGCACGATGTGGAGGAGGAGGAGGAGAGGAGGAGGGGACACAGCAGCACAATGTGGAGGAGGAGGAGGAGGAGGAGGAGACACAGGAGCACGATGTGGAGGAGGAGGAGGAGGGGACACAGGAGCACGATGTGGAGGAGGAGGAGAAGGAGGGGACACAGGAGCACGATGTGCGGGAGGAGGAGGAGGAGGAGAACACAGGAGCACGATGTGGAGGAGGAGGAGGAGGAGGAGGGACACAGGAGCATGATATGGAGGAGGAGGAGGAGGAGGGGACACAGGAGCACGATGTGGAGGAGGAGGAGGAGGAGGAGGAGACACAGGAGCACGATGTGGAGGAGGAGGAGACACAGGAGCACGATGAGCGGGAGGAGGAGGAGGAGGAGACACAGGAGCACGATGTGGAGGAGGAAGAGGAGGAGGAGGGGACACAGGAGCACGATGTGGAGGAGGAGGAGGAGCGGACACAGGAGCACGATGTGGAGGAGGAGGAGGAGACACAGGAGCACGATGTGGAGGAGGAGGAGGAGGATGGGGGGACACAGGAGCACGATGTGGAGGAGGAGGAGGAGACACAGGAGCACGATGTGGAGGAGGAGGAGGAGGAGGAAACACAGGAGCACGATGTGGAGGAGGAGGAGGAGACACAGGAGCACGATGTGCGGGAGGAGGAGGAGGAGACACAGGAGCACGATGTGCGGGAGGAGGAGGAGGAGGAGACACAGGAGCACGATGTGGAGGAGGAGGAGGAGGAGACACAGGAGCACGATGTGCGGGAGGAGGAGGAGGAGGAGGGGACACAGGAGCACGATGTGCGGGAGGAGGAGGAGACACAGGAGCACGATGTGCGGGAGGAGGAGGAGGAGAGACAGGAGTACGATGTGCGAAAGGAGGAGGAGGAGGGGACACAGGAGCACGATGTGCGGGAGGAGGAGGAGGAGGAGGAGGAGACACAGGAGCACGATGTGCGGGAGGAGGAGGAGGAGACACAGGAGCACGATGTGCGGGAGGAGGAGGAGAGACACAGGAGCACGATGTGCGGGAGGAGGCGGAGGAGGAGACACAGGAGTACGATGTGCGAAAGGAGGAGGAGGAGGGGACACAGGAGCACGATGTGCGGGAGGAGGAGGAGGAGGAGACACAGGAGCACGATGTGGAGGAGGAGGAGGAGGAGGAGACACAGGAGCACGATGTGCGGGAGGAGGAGGAGACACAGGAGCACGATGTGCGGGAGGAGGAGGAGGAGGAGACACAGGAGCACGATGTGGAGGAGGAGGAGACACAGGAGTACGATGTGCGGGAGGAGGAGGACGAGGAGACACAGGAGCATGATGTGGAGGAGGAGGAGGAGGAGGAGACACAGGAGCACGATGTGGAGGAGGAGGAGGAGGAGACACAGGAGAACCATGTGCGGGAGGAGGAGGAGGAGGAGACACAGGCGCACGATGTGGAGGAAGAGGAGGAGGAGACACAGGAGCACGATGTGCGGGAGGAGGAGGAGGAGGAGACACAGGAGCACGATGTGGAGGAGGAGGAGGAGGAGGAGACACAGGAGGACGATGTGGAGGAGGAGGAGGAGGAGGGGACACAGGAGCACGATGTGGAGGAGGAGGAGGAGGGGACACAGGAGCACGATGTGCGGGAGGAGGAGGAGGAGGGGACATAGGAGCACGATGTGCGGGAGGAGGAGGAGGAGACACAGGAGCACGATGTGCGGGAGGAGGAGGTGACACAGGAGCACGATGTGCGGGAGGAGGAGGAGGAGGAGACACAGGAGCACAATGTGGAGGAGGAGGAGGAGGAGGAGACACAGGAGCACGATGTTCGGGAGGAGGAGGAGGAGGAGACACAGGAGCACGATGTGCGGGAGGAGGAGGAGGAGACACAGGAGCACGATGTGCGGGAGGAGGAGGAGGAGGAGGAGGAGACACAGGAGCATGATGTGGAGGAGGAGGAGGATGAGACACAGGAGCACGATGTGCGGGAGGAGGAGGAGGAGACACAGGAGCACGATGTTCGGGAGGAGGAGGAGGAGGAGGAGGAGACACAGGAGCACGATGTGGAGGAGGAGGAGGTGGAGACACAGGAGCACGATGTGCGGGAGGAGGGGAGCACGATGTGGAGGAGTAGGAGGAGGAGACACAGGAGCACGATGTGGAGGAGGAGGAGGAGGAGGGACACAGGAGCACGATGTGGAGGAGGAGGAGGAGGAGGAGGAGACACAGGAGCACGATGCGGAGGAGGAGGAGGAGGAGGAGGGGACACAGCACGATGTGGAGGAGGAGGAGGAGGAGGAGACACAGGAGCACGATGTGGAGGAGGAGGAGGAGGAGGAGGAGGGGACACAGCAGCACAATGTGGAGGAGGAGGAGGAGGAGGAGGAGACACAGGAGCACGATGTGGAGGAGGAGGAGGAGGGAGACACAGGAGCACGATGTGGAGGAGGAGGAGAAGGAGGGGACACAGGAGCATGATGTGCGGGAGGAGGAGGAGGAGGAGACACAGGAGCACGATGTGGAGGAGGAGGAGGAGGAGGAGGGGACACAGGAGCATGATATGGAGGAGGAGGAGGAGGAGGGGACACAGGAGCACGATGTGGAGGAGGAGGAGGAGGAGGAGGAGACACAGGAGCACGATGTGGAGGAGGAGGAGGGGAAGGAGGGACACAGGAGCACGATGTGCGGGAGGAGGAGGAGGAGGAGACACAGGAGCACGATGTGGAGGAGGAAGAGGAGGAGGAGGGGACACAGGAGCACGATGTGGAGGAGGAGGAGGAGCGGACACAGGAGCACGATGTGGAGGAGGAGGAGGAGACACAGGAGCACGATGTGGAGGAGGAGGAGGAGGATGGGGGGACACAGGAGCACGATGTGGAGGAGGAGGAGGAGACACAGGAGCACGATGTGGAGGAGGAGGAGGAGGAGGAAACACAGGAGCACGATGTGGAGGAGGAGGAGGAGACACAGGAGCACGATGTGCGGGAGGAGGAGGAGGAGACACAGGAGCACGATGTGCGGGAGGAGGAGGAGGAGGAGACACAGGAGCACGATGTGGAGGAGGAGGAGGAGGAGACACAGGAGCACGATGTGGATGAGGAGGAGGAGGAGGAGACACAGGAGCACGATGTGCGGGAGGAGGAGGAGGAGGAGACACAGGAGCACGATGTGGAGGAGGAGGAGGAGGAGACACAGGAGCACGATGTGCGGGAGGAGGAGGAGGAGACACAGGAGCACGATGTGCGGGAGGAGGAGGAGGAGACACAGGAGCACGATGTGGAGGAGGAGGAGGAGGAGACACAGGAGCACGATGTGAAGGAGGAGGAGGAGGAGGAGACACAGGAGCACGATGTGCGGGAGGAGGAGGAGGAGGAGGAGGAGACACAGGAGCACGATGTGCTGGAGGAGGAGGAGGAGGAGACACAGGAGCATGATGTGGGGGAGGAGGAGGAGGAGGAGACACAGGAGCATGATGTGGGGGAGGAGGTGGAGGAGGGGACACAGGAACACGATGTGCGGGAGGAGGAGGAGGAGACACAGGAGCACGATGTGCAGGAGGAGGAGGAGGAGGAGAGACAGGAGCACGATGTGAGGGAGGAGGAGGAGGAGGAGACACAGGAGCACGATGTGTGGGAGGAGGAGGAGGAGGAGACACAGGAGCACGATGTGGAGGAGGAGGAGGAGGAGACACAGGAGCACGATGTGGAGGAGGAGGAGGAGGATGAAACACAGGAGCACGATGTGGAGGAGGAGGAGTAGGAGACACAGGAGCACGATGTGCGGGAGGAGGAGGAGGAGACACAGGAGCACGATGTGGAGGAGGAGGAGGAGGAGGAGACACAGGAGCACGATGTGGAGGAGGAGGAGGAGGAGACACAGGAGCACGATGTGGAGGAGGAGGAGGAGGAGGAGACACAGGAGCACGATGTGCGGGAGGAGGAGGAGGAGGAGACACAGGAGCACGATGTGGAGGAGGAGGAGGAGGAGACACAGGAGCACGATGTGCGGGAGGAGGAGGAGGAGACACAGGAGCACGATGTGCGGGAGGAGGAGGAGGGGACACAGGAGCACGATGTGGAGGAGGAGGAGGAGGAGGAGACACAGGAGCACGATGTGCGGGAGGAGGAGGAGGAGGCACAGGAGCACGATGTGAAGGAGGAGGAGGAGGAGACACAGGAGCACGATGTGCGGGAGGAGGAGGAGGAGGAGGAGACACAGGAGCACGATGTGCTGGAGGAGGAGGAGGAGGAGACACAGGAGCATGATGTGGGGGAGGAGGAGGAGGAGGAGACACAGGAGCATGATGTGGGGGAGGAGGAGGAGGAGGGGACACAGGAACACGATGTGCGGGAGGAGGAGGAGGAGACACAGGAGCACGATGTGCAGGAGGAGGAGGAGGAGGAGAGACAGGAGCACGATGTGAGGGAGGAGGAGGAGGAGGAGACACAGGAGCACGATGTGTGGGAGGAGGAGGAGGAGGAGACACAGGAGCACGATGTGGAGGAGGAGGAGGAGGAGGGGACACAGGAGCACGATGTGCGGGAGGAGCAGGAGGAGGGGACACAGGAGCACGATGTGGAGGAGGAGGAGGAGGAGGAGGAGGAGACACAGGAGCACGATGTGGAGGAGGAGGAGGCGGAGGAGACACAGGAGCACGATGTGGAGGAGGAGGAGGAGGAGACACAGGAGCACGATGTGGAGGAGGAGGAGGAGGAGACACAGGAGCACGATGTGGAGGAGGAGGAGGAGGAGGAGACACAGGAGCACGATGTGGAGGAGGAGGAGGAGGAGGAGGGGACACAGGAGCACGATGTGGAGGAGGAGGAGGAGGAGGAGACACAGGAGCACGATGTGGAGGAGGAGGAGGAGGAGGAGACACAGGAGCACGATGTGGAGGAGGAGGAGGAGGAGGAGACACAGGAACACGATGTGCGGGAGGAGGAGGAGGAGGAGGAGACACAGGAGCATGATGTGGAGGAGGAGGAGGAGGAGGAGACACAGGAGCACGATGTACGGGAGGAGGAGGAGGAGGAGACACAGGAGCACAATGTGCGGGAGGAGGAGGAGGATGAGGAGGAGGAGACACAGGAGCACGATGTGGAGGAGGAGGAGGAGGAGGAGACACAGGAGCACGATGTGCGGGAGGAGGAGGAGGAGGAGGAGGAGACACAGGAGCACGATGTGCAGGAGGAGGAGGAGGAGGAGACATAGGAGCACGATGTGCGGGAGGAGGAGGAGGAGGAGACACAGGAGCACGATGTGGAGGAGGAGGAGGAGGAGGAGGAGGAGGAGACACAGGAGCACGATGTGGAGGAGGAGGAGGAGGAGGAGGAGACACAGGAGCACGATGTGCGGGAGGAGGAGGAGGAGGAGGAGGAGGAGACACAGGAGCACGATGTGGAGGAGGAGGAGGAGGAGACACAGGAGCACGATGTGGATGAGGAGGAGGAGGAGGAGACACAGGAGCACGATGTGCGGGAGGAGGAGGAGGAGGAGACACAGGAGCACGATGTGGAGGAGGAGGAGGAGGAGACACAGGAGCACGATGTGCGGGAGGAGGAGGAGGAGACACAGGAGCACGATGTGCGGGAGGAGGAGGAGGAGACACAGGAGCACGATGTGGAGGAGGAGGAGGAGGAGACACAGGAGCACGATGTGCGGGAGGAGGAGGAGGAGACACAGGAGCACGATGTGAAGGAGGAGGAGGAGGAGGAGACACAGGAGCACGATGTGCGGGAGGAGGAGGAGGAGGAGGAGGAGACACAGGAGCACGATGGGCTGGAGGAGGAGGAGGAGGAGACACAGGAGCATGATGTGGGGGAGGAGGAGGAGGAGGAGACATAGGAGCATGATGTGGAGGAGGAGGAGGAGGAGGGGACACAGGAGCACGATGTGCGGGAGGAGGAGGAGACACAGGAGCACGATGTCAGGAAGAGGAGGAGGAGGAGACACAGGAGCACGATGTCAGGAGGAGGAGGAGGAGGGGACACAGGAGCACGATGTGTAGGAGGAGGAGGAGGAGGAGACACAGGAGCACGATGTCAGGAAGAGGAGGAGGAGGAGACACAGGAGCACGATGTCAGGAGGAGGAGGAGGAGGGGACACAGGAGCACGATGTGGAGGAGGAGGAGGAGGAGGGGACACAGGAGCACGATGTGCGGGAGGAGGAGGAGGAGGGGACACAGGAGCACGATGTGGAGGAGGAGGAGGAGGAGGGGACACAGGAGCACGATGTGCGGGAGGAGGAGGGGACACAGGAGCAGGATGTGCGGGAGGAGGAGGAGGAGACACAGGAGCACGATGTGCGGGAGGAGGAGGAGGAGACACAGGAGCACGATGTGCGGGAGGAGGAGGAGGAGACGCAGGAGTACGATGTGCGAAAGGAGGAGGAGGAGGGGACACAGGAGCACGATGTGCGGGAGGAGGAGGAGGAGGAGGAGGAGACACAGGAGCACGATGTGGAGGAGGAGGAGGAGGAGGGGACACAGGAGCACGATGTGCGGGAGGAGGAGGAGGAGGGGACACAGGAGCACGATGTGGAGGAGGAGGAGGAGGAGGGGACACAGGAGCACGATGTGCGGGAGGAGGAGGGGACACAGGAGCAGGATGTGCGGGAGGAGGAGGAGGAGACACAGGAGCACGATGTGCGGGAGGAGGAGGAGGAGACACAGGAGCACGATGTGCGGGAGGAGGAGGAGGAGACGCAGGAGTACGATGTGCGAAAGGAGGAGGAGGAGGGGACACAGGAGCACGATGTGCGGGAGGAGGAGGAGGAGGGGACACAGGAGCACGATGTGGAGGAGGAGGAGGAGGAGGGGACACAGGAGCACGATGTGCGGGAGGAGGAGGAGGAGGGGACACAGGAGCACGATGTGGAGGAGGAGGAGGAGGAGGGGACACAGGAGCACGATGTGCGGGAGGAGGAGGGGACACAGGAGCAGGATGTGCGGGAGGAGGAGGAGGAGACACAGGAGCACGATGTGCGGGAGGAGGAGGAGGAGACACAGGAGCACGATGTGGAGGAGGAGGAGGAGGAGGAGACACAGGAGCACGATGTGGAGGAGGAGGAGGAGGAGGAGACACAGGAGCACGATGTGGAGGAGGAGGAGGAGGAGACACAGGAGCACGATGTGGGGGAGGAGGAGGAGGAGACACAGGAGCACGATGTGCGGGAGGAGGAGGAGGAGGGGACACAGGAGCACGATGTGGAGGAGGAGGAGGAGGAGGGGACACAGGAGCACGATGTGCGGGAGGAGGAGGAGGAGGGGACACAGGAGCACGATGTGGAGGAGGAGGAGGAGGAGGGGACACAGGAGCACGATGTGCGGGAGGAGGAGGGGACACAGGAGCAGGATGTGCGGGAGGAGGAGGAGGAGACACAGGAGCACGATGTGCGGGAGGAGGAGGAGGAGACACAGGAGCACGATGTGCGGGAGGAGGAGGAGGAGACGCAGGAGTACGATGTGCGAAAGGAGGAGGAGGAGGGGACACAGGAGCACGATGTGCGGGAGGAGGAGGAGGAGGAGGAGGAGACACAGGAGCACGATGTGCGGGAGGAGGAGGAGGAGGAGGAGGAGACACAGGAGCACGATGTGCGGGAGGAGGAGGGGACACAGGAGCAAGATGTGGAGGAGGAGGAGGAGGAGGGGACACAGGAGCACGATGTGGAGGAGGAGGAGGAGGAGACACAGGAGCACGATGTGGAGGAGGAGGAGGAGGAGGGGACACAGGAGCACGATGTGGAGGAGGAGGAGGAGGAGGGACACAGGAGCACGATGTGCGGGAGGAGGAGGAGGAGGGGACACAGGAGCACGATGTGCGGGAGGAGGAGGAGGAGACACAGGAGCACGATGTGCGGGAGGAGGAGGAGGAGACACAGGAGTACGATGTGCGAAAGGAGGAGGAGGAGGGGACACAGGAGCACGATGTGCGGGAGGAGGAGGAGGAGACACAGGAGCAAGATGTGCGGGAGGAGGCGGAGGAGGAGACACAGGAGCACGATGTGCGGGAGGAGGAGGAGGGGACACAGGAGCACGATGTGGAGGAGGAGGAGGAGGAGGAGACACAGGAGCACGATGTGCGGGAGGAGGAGGAGACACAGGAGCACGATGTGCGGGAGGAGGAGGAGGAGACACAGGAGCACGATGTGGAGGAGGAGGAGGAGGAGACACAGGAGCACGATGTGGAGGAGGAGGAGGAGGAGGAGACACAGGAGCACGATGTGGAGGAGGAGGAGGAGGAGGAGGAGACACAGGAGCACGATATGCGGGAGGAGGAGGAGGAGGAGACACAGGAGCACGATGTGGAGGTAGAGGAGGAGGAGACACAGGAGCACGATGTGCGGGAGGAGGAGGAGGAGGAGACACAGGAGCACGATGTGGAGGAGGAGGAGGAGGAGACACAGGAGCACGATGTGCGGGAGGAGGAGGTGGAGGAGACACAGGAGCACGATGTGGAGGAGGAGGAGGAGGAGGAGGGGGGACACAGGAGCACGATGTGGAGGAGGAGGAGGAGGGGACACAGGAGCACGATGTGCGGAAGGAGGAGGAGGAGGGGACACAGGAGCACGATGTGCGGGAGGAGGAGGAGAGCACAGGAGCACGATGTGCGGGAGGAGGAGGGGGAGACACAGGGGCACGATGTGTGGGAGGAGGAGGAGGAGGAGACACAGGAGCACAATGTGGAGGAGGAGGAGGAGGAGGAGACACAGGAGCACGATGTGCGGGAGGAGGAGGAGGAGACACAGGAGCACGATGTGCGGGAGGAGGAGGAGGAGGAGGAGGAGACACAGGAGCACGATGTGGAGGAGGAGGAGGATGAGACACAGGAGCACGATGTGTGGGAGGAGGAGGAGGAGACACAGGAGCACGATGTTCGGGAGGAGGAGGAGGAGGAGGAGACACAGGAGCACGATGTGGAGGAGGAGGAGGTGGAGACACAGGAGCACGATGTGCGGGATGAGGAGGAGGAGACACAGGAGCACGATGTGGAGGAGGAGGTGGAGGAGACACAGGAGCACGATGTGGAGGAGGAGGAGGAGGAGGGGACACAGAGCACGATGTGGAGGAGGAGGAGAGGAGGAGGAGGAGACACAGGAGCACGATGTGGAGGAGGAGGAGGAGGGGACACAGGAGCACGATGTGGAGGAGGAGGAGGAGGAGGGACACAGGAGCACGATGTGCGGGAGGAGGAGGAGGAGGAGGAGACACAGGAGCACGATGTGGAGGAGGAGGAGGAGGAGGAGGGGACACAGGAGCACGATATGGAGGAGGAGGAGGAGGAGGGGACACAGGAGCACGATGTGAGAGGAGGAGGAGAGGAGGAGGAGACACAGGAGCACGATGTGCGGGAGGAGGGGGAGGAGGAGGAGGAGGAGGAGGAGACACAGGAGCACGATGTGGAGGAGGAGGAGGAGGAGACACAGGAGCACGATGTGGAGGAGGAGGAGGAGGAGGAGACACAGGAGCACGATGTGCAGGAGGAGGAGGAGGAGGAGACACAGGAGCACGATGTGCGGGAGGAGGGGGAGGAGGAGGAGGAGGAGGAGACACAGGAGCACGATGTGGAGGAGGAGGAGGAGGAGACACAGAAGCACGATGTGTAGGAGGAGGAGGAGGAGACACAGGAGCACGATGTCAGGAATAGGAGGAGGAGGAGACACAGGAGCACGATGTCAGGAGAGAGGAGGAGGAGGGACACAGGAGCACGATGTGTAGAGGAGGAGGAGGAGGAGACACAGGAGCACGATGTTAGGAGGAGGAGGAGGAAGGAGGAGGAGACACAGGAGCACGATGTGTGGGAGGAGGAGAAGGAGGGAACACAGGAGCACGATGTGCGGGAGGAGGAGGAGGAGGAAACAGGAGCACGATGTCTAGGAGGAGGAGGAGGAGGAGGGAACACAGGAGC
>NW_027252115.1:0-30539 GCF_044704955.1 Pristiophorus japonicus | reverse complement strand
CGGAGACAGGTGAGTGGGGAGGAGGCGGGAGTGAGGTGGGGCATGGGTGTCGGGGGGGAGACGAGTGTGTGGGGGGAGAGACAAGTGTGTGGGGGAGAGACGGCTGTGGGGGGGGAAGACGGCTGTGGGGGGGGGAGATGGGTGTGGCGGGGGGAGATGGGTGTGTGGGGGTGTAGACGAGTGTGTGGGGGAGAGAGGGGTGTGGGGGGGAGGTGGGTGTGGGGGGGGAGAGACGGGTGTCGGGGGAGAGACGGGTGTGGGGGGGGAAGAGACGGGTGTGAGGGGGAGAGACGGGTGGGGGGGAGATGGGTGTGGGTGGAGAGACGGGTGTGTGGGGGGGAGACTGGTGTGTGGGAGGGATAGACAGGTGTGGGGGGGGAGACGGGAGTGTGGGGGGGAGATGGGTGAGTGGGGGGAGATGGGTGTGTGGGGGGGGAGATGGGTGTGTGGGGGGAGACGGGTGTGGGGGGGAGAGACGGGTGTGTGGGGGGGAGACGGGTGTGGTGGGGAGATGGGTGTCGGGGAAGAGACGGGTGTGTGGGGGGGGGAGATGGTGTGGGGGGGAGATGGGTGTGGGGGGGAGATGGGGTGGGGGGGAGATGGGTGTGTGGGGGGGAGACGGGTGTGTGGGGGGGAGAGACGGGTGTTTGCGGGGAGGCGGGTGTAGGGGAGGAGACGGGTGTGGGGGGGGGATGGGTGTGGGGGAGACGAGTGTGTGGGGAGAGAGACGAGTGTGTGGGGGAGAGACGGCTGTGGGGGGGGAAGACGGCTGTGGGGGGGGGAGATGGGTGTGTGGGGGGAGACGGGTGTGTGGGGGAGAGACGGGTGTGTGGGGGGAGACGGGTGTGGGGGGGAGACGGGCGTGGCGGGGAGAGACGGGTGTGGGGGGGGAGAGACAGGTGTGTTGGGGGGAGAGATCGGTGAGTGGGGGAGAGACGGGTGTGCGGGGGAGATGGGTGTGGGGGGGAGAGATGGGTGTGGGGGGGGAGAGACGGGTGTGGGGAGGAGAGACAGGTGTGGCTGGAGTGACGGGTGTGTGGGGGGGGAGACGGGTTCGGGGGGAGAGACGGGTGTGGGGGGGGGGAGACGGGTGTGGGGGGGAGAGAGGGGTGTGGGGGGAGATGGGTGTGGGGGGGGAGAGACGGGTTCGGGGGGAGAGACGGGTGTGGGGGGGGAAGAGACGGGTGTGAGGGGGAGAGACGGGTGGGGGGGAGATGGGTGTGGGTGGAGAGACGGGTGTGTGGGGGGAGACTGGTGTGTGGGAGGGAGAGACAGGTGTGGGTGGGGAGACGGGTGTGTCGGGGGGGAGATGGGTGAGTGGGGGGAGACGGTTTTGTGGGGGGGGAGATGGGTGTGTGGGGGGGAGACGGGTGTGGGGGGGAGAGACGGGTGTGTGGGGGGAGATGGGTGTGTATGGGGGAGATGGGTGGGGGGGGAGATGGGTGTGTGGGGGGAGAGACAGGTGTGTGGGGGGGAGAGACGAGTGTTTGGGGGGAGACGGGTGTGGGGGAGGAGACGGGTGTGGGGGGGGATGGGTGTGCGGGGGGAGACGAGTGTGTGGGGGGGAGAGACGAGTGTGTGGGGGAGAGACGGCTGTGGAGGGGGAAGACGGCTGTGGGGGGGGGGAGATGGTGTGATGGTGGGAGAGATGGTGTGTGGGGGTGTAGACGGGTCTGGGGGGGAGACGGGTGTGGGCGGAGAGACGGTATGGCGGGGAGAGACGGTTGTGGGGGGGAGACGTGTGTGGGGGGTGGGGAGACGAGTGTGTGGGTGGAGACGGGTGTGGGGGGGAGACGGGCGTGGCGAGGAGAGACGGGTGTGGGGGGGGAGAGACAGGTGTGTTGGGGGTCGAGATCGGTGTGCGTGGAGTGACGGATGTGTGGGCGGGAGACGGGTGTGGGGGGGGAGAGAGGGGTGTGGGGGAGAGATGGGTGTGGGGGGGGAGAGACGGGTGTCGGGGGGAGAGACGGGTGTGGGGGGGGAAGAGACGGGTGTGAGGGGGAGAGACGGGTGGGGGGGAGATGGGTGTGGGTAGAGAGAGTGTGGGGGGGAGACTGGTGTGTGGGAGGGAGAGACAGGTGTGGGGGGGGAGACGGGTGTGTGGGCGGGGAGATGGGTGAGTGGGGGGGAGATGGGTGTGTGGGGGGGGAGATGGGTGAGTGGGGGGGGAGACGGGTATGTGGGGGGGGAGATGGGTGTGTGGGGGGGAGACGGGTGTGTGGGGGGGAGATGGGTGTGTGGGGGGGAGATGGTTGGGGGGGGAGATGGGTGTGTGGGGGAGAGACAGCTGTGTGGGGGGAGAGACGGGTGTTTGGGGGGAGACGGGTGTGGGGGAGGAGACGGGTGTGGGGGAGGGGATGGGTGTGGGGGGGGAGACGTGTGTGTGGGGGGGAGAGACGAGTGTGTGGGGGAGAGACGGCTGTGGGGGGGGAAGACGGCTGTGGGGGGGCGAGATGGGTGTGATGGTGGGAGAGATGGTGTGTGTGGGGGGGAGATGGGTGTGATGGTGGGAGAGATGGGTGTGGGGGGGGGAGATGGGTGTGTGGGGGTGTAGACGGGTCTGGGGGGGAGACGGGTGTGGGCGGAGAGACGGGTATGGCGGGGAGAGACAGTTGTGGGGGGAGACGTGTGTGGGGGGGGGAGACGAGTGTGTGGGTGGAGACGGGTGTGGGGGGGGGAGACGGGCGTGGCGGGGAGAGACGGGTGTGGGGGGGAGAGACAGGTGTGTTGGGGGGAGAGATCGGTGAGTGGGGGAGAGACGGGTGTGCGGGGGAGATGGATGTGGGGGGGGAGAGATGGGTGTGGGGGGGAGAGACGGGTGTGGGGGAGGAGAGACAGGTGTGGCTGGAGTGACGGGTGTGTGGGGGGGGAGACGGGTTCGGGGGGAGAGACGGGTGTGGGGGGGGGAGACGGGTGTGGGGGGGGAGAGAGGGGTGTGGGGGGGAGATGGGTGTGGGGGGGGAGAGACGGGTTCGGGGGGAGAGACGGGTGGGGGGAGATGGGTGTGGGTGGAGAGACGGGTGTGTGGGGGGAGACTGGTGTGTGGGAGGGAGAGACAGGTGTGGGTGGGGAGACGGGTGTGTCGGGGGGGAGATGGGTGAGTGGGGGGGAGACGGTTTTGTGGGGGGGGAGATGGGTGTGTGGGGGGAGACGGGTGTGGGGGGGAGAGACGGGTGTGTGGGGGGAGATGGGTGTGTATGGGGGAGATGGGTGGGGGGGGAGATGGGTGTGTGGGGGGAGAGACAGGTGTGTGGGGGGGAGAGACGAGTGTTTGGGGGGAGACGGGTGTGGGGGAGGAGACGGGTGTGGGGGGGGGGATGGGTGTGCAGGGGGAGACGAGTGTGTGGGGGGGAGAGACGAGTGTGTGGGGGAGAGACGGCTGTGGAGGGGGAAGACGGCTGTGGGGGGGGGGAGATGGGTGTGTGGGGGTGTAGACGGGTCTGGGGGGAGACGGGTGTGGGCGGTGGGACGGGTATGGCGGGGACAGACGGTTGTGGGGGGGAGACGTGTGTGGGGGGTGGGGAGACGAGTGTGTGGGTGGTGACGGGTGTGGGGGGGGAGACAGGCGTGGCGAGGAGAGACGGGTGTGGGGGTGGAGAGACAGGTGTGTTGGGGGTCGAGATCGGTGTGTGGGGGAGAGATGGGTGTGCGGGGGAGATGGGTGTGGGGGGGGGAGAGATGGGTGTGGGGGGGGAGAGACGGGTGTGGGGGGGGAGAGACGGGTGTGGGTGGGGGGGGGGAACGGGTGTGGGGGGGGGAGACCGGTGTGCGTGGAGTGACGGATGTGTGGGCGGGAGACGGGTGTGGGGGGGGAGAGAGGGGTGTGGGGGAGAGATGGGTGTGGGGGGGGAGAGACGGGTGTCGGGGGGAGAGACGGGTGTGGGGGGGGAAGAGACGGGTGTGAGGGGGAGAGACGGGTGTGGGGGGGGAGAGACAGGTGTGTTGGGGGGAGAGATCGGTGAGTGGGGGAGAGACGGGTGTGCGGGGGAGATGGATGTGGGGGGGGAGAGATGGGTGTGGGGGGGGAGAGACGGGTGTGGGGGAGGAGAGACAGGTGTGGCTGGAGTGACGGGTGTGTGGGGGGGGAGACGGGTTCGGGGGGAGAGACGGGTGTGGGGGGGGGGAGACGGGTGTGGGGGGGGAGAGAGGGGTGTGGGGGGGAGATGGGTGTGGGGGGGGAGAGACGGGTTCGGGGGGAGAGACGGGTGGGGGGGAGATGGGTGTGGGTGGAGAGACGGGTGTGTGGGGGGGAGACTGGTGTGTGGGAGGGAGAGACAGGTGTGGGTGGGGAGACGGGTGTGTCGGGGGGGAGATGGGTGAGTGGGGGGGAGACGGTTTTGTGGGGGGGGAGATGGGTGTGTGGGGGGAGACGGGTGTGGGGGGGAGAGACGGGTGTGTGGGGGGAGATGGGTGTGTATGGGGGAGATGGGTGGGGGGGGAGATGGGTGTGTGGGGGGAGAGACAGGTGTGTGGGGGGGAGAGACGAGTGTTTGGGGGGAGACGGGTGTGGGGGAGGAGACGGGTGTGGGGGGGGGGATGGGTGTGCAGGGGGAGACGAGTGTGTGGGGGGGAGAGACGAGTGTGTGGGGGGAGAGACGGCTGTGGAGGGGGAAGACGGCTGTGGGGGGGGGGAGATGGGTGTGTGGGGGTGTAGACGGGTCTGGGGGGAGACGGGTGTGGGCGGTGGGACGGGTATGGCGGGGACAGACGGTTGTGGGGGGGAGACGTGTGTGGGGGGTGGGGAGACGAGTGTGTGGGTGGTGACGGGTGTGGGGGGGGAGACGGGCGTGGCGAGGAGAGACGGGTGTGGGGGGGGAGAGACAGGTGTGTTGGGGGTCGAGATCGGTGTGTGGGGGAGAGATGGGTGTGCGGGGGAGATGGGTGTGGGGGGGGAGAGATGGGTGTGGGGGGGAGAGACGGGTGTGGGGGGGGAGAGACGGGTGTGGGTGGGGGGGGGGGACGGGTGTGGGGGGGGGAGACCGGTGTGCGTGGAGTGACGGATGTGTGGGCGGGAGACGGGTGTGGGGGGGGAGAGAGGGGTGTGGGGGAGAGATGGGTGTGGGGGGGGAGAGACGGGTGTCGGGGGGAGAGACGGGTGTGGGGGGGGAAGAGACGGGTGTGAGGGGGAGAGACGGGTGGGGGGGGAGATGGGTGTGGGTAGAGAGACGGGTGTGTGGGGGGGAGACTGGTGTGTGGGAGGGAGAGACAGGTGTGGGGGGGGAGACGGGTGTGTGGGCGGGGAGATGGGTGAGTGGGGGGGAGACGGGTGTGTGGGGGGGGAGAGATGGGTGTTTCGGGGGCGACGGGTGTGGGGGCGTAGACGGGTGTGTTGGGGGAGAGACGGATGTGGGGGGGAGACGGGTGTGTGGGGGGGGAGACGGGTGTGGGGGAGAGAGGGTTGTGTGGGGGGGAGACGGGTGTGGGGGGGAGACGGTTGTGGGGGGGAAGACAGTTGTGGGGGTGTAGACGAGTGTGTGGGGAGAGAGGGGTGTGGGGGGGAGGTGGGTGTGGGGGGGGGAGAGACGGGTGTCGGGGGAGAGACGGGTGTGGGGGGGGGAGAGACGGGGTGAGGGGGAGAGACGGGTGGGGGGGAGATGGGTGTGGGTAGAGAGACGGGTGTGTGGGGGGGGAGACTGGTGTGTGGGAGGGAGAGACAGGTGTGGGGGGGGAGACGGGTGTGTGGGGGGGAGACTGGTGTGTGGGAGGGAGAGACAGGTGTGGGGGGGGAGACGGGTGTGTGGGCGTGGAGATGGGTGAGTGGGGGGGAGACGGGTGTGTGGGGGGGGAGAGATGGGTGTTTCGGGGGCGACGGGTGTGGGGGCGTAGACGGGTGTGTTGGGGGAGAGACGGATGTGTGGGGGAGACGGGTGTGTGGGGGGGGAGACGGGTGTGTGGGAGAGAGGGTTGTGTGGGGGGGAGACGGGTGTGGGGGGGAGACGGTTGTGGGGGGGAAGACACTTGTGGGGGGGGAGAGACGGGTGTGTGGGGAGGAGACGGGTGTGGGGGCGGAGACAGGTGAGTGGGGAGGAGGCGGGAGTGAGGTGGGGCATGGGTGTCGGGGGGGAGACGAGTGTGTGGGGGGGAGAGACAAGTGTGTGGGGGAGAGACGGCTGTGGGGGGGGAAGACGGCTGTGGGGGGGGGAGATGGGTGTGGCGGGGGGAGATGGGTGTGTGGGGGTGTAGACGAGTGTGTGGGGGAGAGAGGGGTGTGGGGGGGAGGTGGGTGTGGGGGGGGAGAGACGGGTGTCGGGGGAGAGACGGGTGTGGGGGGGGAAGAGACGGGTGTGAGGGGGAGAGACGGGTGGGGGGGAGATGGGTGTGGGTGGAGAGACGGGTGTGTGGGGGGGAGACTGGTGTGTGGGAGGGATAGACAGGTGTGGGGGGGGAGACGGGAGTGTGGGGGGGAGATGGGTGAGTGGGGGGGAGATGGGTGTGTGGGGGGGGAGATGGGTGTGTGGGGGGAGACGGGTGTGGGGGGGAGAGACGGGTGTGTGGGGGGGAGACGGGTGTGGTGGGGAGATGGGTGTCGGGGAAGAGACGGGTGTGTGGGGGGGAGATGGGTGTGGGGGGGAGATGGGTGTGTGGGGGGGAGATGGGTGGGGGGGAGATGGGTGTGTGGGGGGGAGACGGGTGTGTGGGGGGGGAGAGACGGGTGTTTGCGGGGAGGCGGGTGTAGGGGAGGAGACGGGTGTGGGGGGGGGATGGGTGTGGGGGAGACGAGTGTGTGGGGAGAGAGACGAGTGTGTGGGGGAGAGACGGCTGTGGGGGGGGAAGACGGCTGTGGGGGGGGGAGATGGGTGTGTGGGGGGAGACGGGTGTGTGGGGGAGAGACGGGTGTGTGGGGGGAGACGGGTGTGGGGGGGAGAGACGGGTGTGTGGGAGGGAGACGGGTGGGGCGGAGATGGGTGTGGGTGGAGAGACGGGTGTGTGGGGGGGAGACTGGTGTGTGGGAGGGATAGACAGGTGTGGGGGGGGAGACGGGAGTGTGGGGGGGAGGAAGACGAGTGTGTGGGGTGGAGAGACGAGTGTGTGGGGGAGAGACGGCTGTGGGGGGGGAAGACGGCTGTGGCTGGGGGGAGATGGGTGTGAGGGTGGGAGAGATGGGTGTGGGGGGGGAGATGGGTGTGTGGGGGTGTAGACGGGTCTGGGGGGCAGACGGGTGTGGGGGGAGAGACGTGTATGGCGGGGAGAGACGGGTGTGGGGGGAGACGTGTGTGGGGGGGGGAGACGAGTGTGGCGGGGAGAGACGGGTGTGTTGTGGGGAGAGATGGGTGTGTGGGGGAGAGACGGGTGTGGGGGGGAGATGGGTGTGGGGGGAGAGAGATGGGTGTGGGGGGGAGAGACGGGTGTTGGGGGGAAGAGATGGGTGCGGGGGGGAGAGACGGGTGTGGGGGGGATAGATGGGCATGGGGGGGGGAGAGACGGGTGGTGGGGAGATGGGTGTGGGGGGGGGGAGACGGGTGTGGGTGGAGTGACGGGTGTGTGGGGGGGAGACGGGTGTGTGGGGGGGAGAGAGGGGTGTGGGAGGGAAATGGGTGTGGGGGGGGAGAGACTGGTGTGTGGGGGAGAGACGGCTGTGGGGGGGGAAGACGGCTGTGGGGGGGGGAGATGGGTGTGTGGAGGGAGACGGGTGTGTGGGGGAGAGATGGGTGTGTGGGGGGGAGACGG
The DNA here is from genome assembly GCF_044704955.1 of Pristiophorus japonicus. NCBI lineage: Eukaryota > Metazoa > Chordata > Chondrichthyes > Pristiophoridae > Pristiophorus > Pristiophorus japonicus. The sequence continues at coordinate 22,871 of NW_027252115.1, read as the reverse complement.
GTGTGGGGGGGAGAGACGGGTGTGTGGGAGGGAGACGGGTGGGGCGGAGATGGGTGTGGGTGGAGAGACGGGTGTGTGGGGGGGAGACTGGTGTGTGGGAGGGATAGACAGGTGTGGGGGGGGAGACGGGAGTGTGGGGGGGAGGGAGACGAGTGTGTGGGGTGGAGAGACGAGTGTGTGGGGGAGAGACGGCTGTGGGGGGGGAAGACGGCTGTGGCTGGGGGGAGATGGGTGTGAGGGTGGGAGAGATGGGTGTGGGGGGGGAGATGGGTGTGTGGGGGTGTAGACGGGTCTGGGGGGCAGACGGGTGTGGGGGGAGAGACGGGTATGGCGGGGAGAGACGGGTGTGGGGGGAGACGTGTGTGGGGGGGGGAGACGAGTGTGGCGGGGAGAGACGGGTGTGTTGTGGGGAGAGATGGGTGTGTGGGGGAGAGACGGATGTGGGGGGGAGATGAGTGTGGGGGGGGGGAGAGATGGGTGTGGGGGGAGAGACGGGTGTGGTGGGGAGAGATGGGTGCGGGGGGGAGAGACGGGTGTGGGGGGGAGAGACGGGCGTGGGGGGGTGGAGAGACGGGTGGTGGGGAGATGGGTGTCGGGGGGGAGACGGGTGTGGGTGGAGTGACGGGTGTGTGGGCGGGAGACTGGTGTGTGGGGGGGAGAGAGTGGTGTGGGAGGGAGATGGGTGTGTGGGGGGAGAGACGGGTGTCGGGGGGGAGAGACGGGTGTGTGGGGGGGGAGATGGGTGAGTGGGGGGGAGACGGGTGTGTGGGGTGGGGGATTGACGGGTGTTTCGGGGGCGACGGGTGTGGGCGCGTAGACGGGTGTGTTGAGGGAGAGACGGATGTGGGTGGGTGACGGGTGTGGGGGGGGGAGACGAGAGTGGCGGGGAGAGACGGGTGTCGGGGGGGGAGACGGGTGTTGGGAGGAGAGACGGGTGTGGGGGGGAGAGACAGGTGTGTTGGGGGGAGAGATGGGTGTGTGGGGGAGAGACGGGTGTGGGGGGGAGAGGCGGGTGTGGGGGGGAGAGACGGGTGTGGGGGGGGAGAGACGGGTGTGGGGGGGGAGAGACGGGTGTGGAGGGGGAGACGGGTGGGTGGAGAGACGGGTGTGGGGGAGAGATGGGTGTGGGGGGGGGAGATGGGTGTGTGGGGGTGTAGACGGGTCTGGGGGGTAGACGGATGTGGGGGGAGACGTGTTTGGGGGGGGGACGAGTGTGGCGGGGAGAGACGGGTGTCGGGGGGGGAGACGGGTGTGGGGGGGAGAGACGGGTGTGTGGGGGGAGACGGGTGTGGGGGGGGAGATGGGTGTGTGGGGGGAGAGACCGGTGTGGGGGGGAGAGACGGGTGTGTGGGGGGAGACGGGTGTGGGGGGGGAGACGAGCGTGGCGGGGAGAGACGGGTGTGTGGGGGGGAGACAGGTGTGGGGGGGAGACGGGTGTGTGGGGGGGAGACAGGTGTGTGGGGGGGAGAGACAGGTGTGGGAGTGAGACGGGAGTGTGGGGGGGGAGATGGGTGTGTGGGGGGAAGATGGGTGTGTGGGGGGGAGATGGGTGTGTGGGGGCGAGATGGGTGGGGAAGGGAGATGGGTGTGTGGGGGGGAGATGGGTGTGTGGGGGCGAGATGGGTGGGGTGGGAGATGGGTGTGTGGGGGGGAGATGGGTGTGAGGGTGGGAGAGATGGGTGTGGGGGGGGGAGATAGGTGTGTGGGGGTGTAGACGGGTCTGGGGGGGAGACGTGTGTGGGGGGGGAGATGGGTGTGGGGGGGAGAGACGGGTGTGTGGGGGGAGAGACAGGTGTGGGGGGGAGAGACGGGTGTGTGGGGGGAGACGTGTGTTGGGGGGGAGACGAGCGTGGCGGGGAGAGACGGGTGTGTGGGAGGGAGAGACAGGTGTGGGGGGGAGAGATGGGTGTCGGGGGGGAGAGACGGGTGTGGGGGGGGGAGAGACGGGTGTGGGGGGGGGAGAGACGGGTGGGGGGGAGATGGGTGTGGGGGGAGAGACGGTGTGGGGGGGGAGACGGGTGTGTGGGGGGGAGAGACAGGTGTGGGGGGGAGACGGGTGTGGGGGGGGAGAGAGGGGTGTGCGGGGGAGATGGGTGTGGCGGGGGAGAGACGGGTGTCGGGGGGAGAGACGGGTGTGGGGGTGGAAGAGACGGGTGTGAGGGGGAGAGATGGGTCGGGGGGAGATGGGTGTGGGTGGAGAGACGGGTGTGTGGGGGGGAGACTGGTGTGTGGGAGGGAGAGACAGGTGTGGGTGGGGAGACGGGTGTGTGGGGGGGAGATGGGTGAGTGGGGGGGGGGAGACGGGTATGTGGGGGGGGAGATGGGTGTGTGGGGGGGAGACGGGTGTGGGGGGGAGAGACGGGTGTGTGGGGGGGAGACGGGTGTGGTGGGGAGATGGGTGTCGGGGGAGAGATGGGTGTGTGGGGGGAGATGGGTGTGTGGGGGGTGATGGGTGGGGGGGGAGATGGGTGTGTGGGGGAGAGACAGGTGTGTGGGGGGGAGAGACGGGTGTTTTGGGGGAGACGGGTGCAGGGGAGGAGACGGGTGTGGGGGGGGATGGGTGTGGGGGGGGAGACGAGTGTGTGGGGGGGAGAGACGTGTGTGTGGGGGTGGGACGTCTGCGGGGGGGAAGACGGCTGTGGGGGGGGGAGATGGGTGTGATGGTGGGAGAGATGGGTGTGTGGGGGGGAGATGGGTGTGTGGGGGTGTAGACGGGTCTGGGGGGGAGACGGGTGTGTTGGGGGGAGAGATGGGTGTGGGGGGAGAGACGGGTGTGGCGGGGAGAGATGGGTGTGGGGGGAGACGGGTGTGGGGGGGGAGACGAGAGTGGCGGGGAAAGACGGGTGTGTGGGGGGAGAGACAGGTGTGTTGGGGGGAGAGATGGGTGTGTGGGGGAGAGACGGGTGTGGGGGTGTAGACGGGTCTGGGGGGGAGACGGGTGTGGGGGGAGAGACGGGTGTGGCGGGGAGAGACGGGTGTGGGGGGAGACGGGTGTGGGGGGGGAGAGATGGGTGTGTGGGGGAGAGACGGGTGTTGGGGGGAGAGACGGGTGTGGGGGGGAGAGACAGGTGTGTTGGTGGGAGAGATGGGTGTGTGGGGGAGAGACGGGTGTGGGGGGGAGAGATGGGTGTCGGGGGGGGAGATGGGTGTGTGGGGGAAAGACGGGTGTGGGGGGGGAGAGACAGGTGTGGGGGGAGATGGGTGTGGGTGGAGAGACGGGTGTGTGGGGGGGAGACAGGTGTGTGGGGGGGAGAGACAGGTGTGGGAGTGAGACGGGTGTGTGGGGCGGGAGATGGGTGTGTGGGGGGAAGATGGGTGTGTGGGGGGGAGATGGGTGTGTGGGGGCGAGATGGGTGGGGGAGGGAGATGGGTGTGTGGGGGGGAGATGGGTGTGTCGGGGGGAGATGTGTGTGTGGGGGGGAGATGGGTGTGTGGGGGGGAGATGTGTGGGGGGGGAGATGGGTGTGGTGGGAGAGACTGGTGTGTGGGCGGGAGAAACAGGTGTGGGAGTGAGACGGGTGTGTGGGGGGGAAGATGGGTGTGGGGGGAAGATGGGTGTGTGGGGGGAGATGGGTGTGTGGGGGCGAGATGGGTGTGAGGGTGGGAGAGATGGGTGTGGGGGGGAGAGATAGGTGTGTGGGGGGAGAGACAGTGTGGGGGGGGAGAGACGGGTGTGTGGGGGGAGACGTGTGTGGGGGGGGAGACGAGCGTGGCGGGGAGAGAAGGGTGTGGGGGGGGAGAGACAGGTGTGGGGGGGAGAGATGGGTGTCGGGGGGGAGAGACGGGTGTGGGGGGGGGAGAGACGGGTGTGGGGGGGGGAGAGACGGGTGGGGGGGAGATGGGTGTGGGGGGAGAGACGGTGTGGCGGGGGGAGACGGGTGTGGCTGGAGTGACGGGTGTGTGGGCGGGAGACGGGTGTGTGGGGGGGAGAGACAGGTGTGGGGGGGGGAGAGAGGGGTGTGGGGGGAGATGGGTGTTGGGGGTGAGAGACGGGTGTCGGGGGGAGAGACGGGCGTGGGGGTGGAAGAGACGGGTGTGAGGGGGAGAGACGGGTCGGGGGGAGATGGGTGTGGGTGGAGAGACGGGTGTGTTGGGGGAGACTGGTGTGTGGGAGGGAGAGACAGGTGTGGGTGGGGAGACGGGTGTGTGGGGGCTGAGATGGGTGAGTGGGGGGGGAGACGGGTATGTGGGGGGGGAGATGGGTGTGTGGGGGGGAGACGGGTGTGGGGGGGAGAGACGGGTGTCGGGGGGAGAGACGGGTGTGTGGTGGGGAGACGGGTGTGGTGGGGAGATGGGTGTCGGGGGAGAGATGGGTGTGTGGGGGGAATGGGTGGGGGGGAGATGGGTGTGTGGGGGAGAGACAGGTGTGTGGCGGGAAGAGACGGGTGTTTTGGGGGAGACGGGTGCGGGGGGGGAAGACGGCTGTGGGGGGGGAGATTGGTGTGATGGTGGGAGAGATGGGTGTGTGGGGGGAGATGGGTGTGAGGGTGGAGAGATGGGTGTGTGGGGGGAGATGGGTGTGTGGGGGTGTAGACGGGTCTGGGGGGGAGACGGGTGTGGGCGGAGAGACGGGTGTGTTGGGGGGAGAGATCGGTGTGTGGGGGAGAGACGGGTGTGCGGGGGAGATGGGTGTGGGGGGGGAGAGATGGGTGTGGGGGGGGAGAGACGGGTGTGGGGGGGGGAGAGACGGGTGTGGGGGGGTCGGGTTGGGAGAGACGGGTGGGGGGGAGATGGGTGTGGTGGGGGGAGACCGGTGTGCGTGGAGTGACGGATGTGTGGGCAGGAGACGGGTGTGTGGGGGGGAGAGACAGGTGTGGGGGGGGAGACGGGTGTGGGGGGGGAGAGAGGGGTGTCGGGGGGAGATGGGTGTGGGGGGGAGAGACGGGTGTCGGGGGGAGAGACGGGTGTGGGGGGGGGAAGAGACGGGTGTGAGGGGGAGAGACAGGTGGGGGGGAGATGGGTGTGGGTGGAGAGACGGGTGTGTGGGGGGGAGACTGGTGTGTGGGAGGGAGAGACAGGTGTAGGGGGGGAGACGGGTGTGTGGGGGGGGAGAGATGGGTGTTTCGGGGGCGACGGGTGTGGGGGCGTAGACGGGTGTGTTGGGGAAGAGACGGATGTAGGGGGGAGACGGGTGTGTGGGGGGGAGACGGGTGTGGGGGGGAGACGGTTGTGGGGGGGAGACGGGCGTGTGAGGGAGAGAGGGTTGTGTGGGGGGGAGACGGGTGTGGGGGGAGACGGGTGTGGGGGGGGAGAGACGGGTGTGGGGGTGGGAGAGACGGGTGGGGGGAGATGGGTGTGGGGGAGAGACGGTGTGGGGTGGGGAGACGGGTGTGGCTGGGGTGACGGGTGTGTGGGCGGGAGACGGGTGTGTGGGGGGGATAGACAGGTGTGGGGGGGGAGACGGGTGTGGGGGGGGAGAGAGGGGTTTGGGGGGGAGATGGGTGTGGGGGGGAGAGACGGGTGTCGGGGGGAGAGACGGGTGTGGGGGGGGTAAGAGACGGGTGTGAGGGGGAGAGATGGGTGGGGGGGAGATGGGTGTGGGTGGAGAGACGGGTGTGTGGGGGGGAGACTGGTGTGTGGGAGGGAGAGACAGGTGTGGGTGGGGAGACGGGTGTGTGGGGGGGGAGATGGGTGAGTGGGGGGGGAGACGGGTATGCGGGGGGAGAGATGGGTGTGTGGGGGGGAGACGGGTGTGGGGGGGGGAGACGGGTGTGGTGGGAAGATGGGTGTCGGGGGAGAGACGGGTGTGTGGGGGGGAGATGGGTGTGTGGGGGGGAGATGGGTGGGGGGGGAGATGGCTGTGTGGGGGAGAAACAGGTGTGTGGGGGGGAGAGACGGGTGTTTGGGGGGAGACGGGTGTGGGGGAGGAGACGGGTGTGGGAGGGGGGATGGGTGTGGAGGGGAAGACGAGTGTGTGTATGGGGGAGAGACGGCTGTGGGGGGGGAAGACGGCTGTGGGGGGGCGAGATGGGTGTGATGGTGGGAGAGATGGTTGTGTGGGGGGGAGATGGGTGTGTGGGGGTGTAGACGGGTCTGGGGGGGAGACGGGTGTGGGCGGAGAGACGGGTATGGCGGGGAGAGCCGGTTGTGGGGGGAGACGTGTGTGTGGGGGGGGGAGACGAGTGTGTGGGTGGAGACAGGTGTGGGGGGGGGGAGACGGGCGTGGCGGGGAGAGACGGGTGTGGGGTGGGAGAGACAGGTGTGTTGGGGGGAGAGATCGGTGTGTGGGGGAGAGACGGGTGTGCGGGGGAGATGGGTGTGGGGGGGGAGAGATGGGTGTGGGGGGGGAGAGACGGGTGTGGGTGGGGAGAGACGGGTGTGGGGGGGGAGAGACGGGTGTGGCTGGAGTGACGGGTGTGTGGGCGGGAGACGGGTGTGTGGGGGGGAAAGACAAGTGTGGGGGGGGCGACGGGTGTGGGGGGGGAGAGAGGGGTGTGGGGGGGAGATGGGTGTGGGGGGGGAGAGACGGGTGTCGGGGGGAGAGACGTGTGTGGGGGGGGAAGAGACGGGTGTGAGGGGGAGAGAGGGGTGTGGGGGGGAGATGGGTGTGGGGGGGGAGAGACGGGTGTCGGGGGGAGAGACGTGTGTGGGGGGGGAAGAGACGGGTGTGAGGGGGAGAGACGGGTGTGGGGGAGATGGGTGTGGGTGGAGAGACGGGTGTTTGGGGGGGAGACTGGTGTGTGGGAGGGAGAGACAGGTGTGGGTGGGGAGACGGGTGTGTGGGGGGGGAAATGGGTGAGTGGGGGGGGAGACGGGTATGTGGGGGGGGAGATGGGTGTGTGGGGGGGAGACGGGTGTGGGGGGGAGAGACGGGTGTGTGGGGGAGAGACGAGTGTGGTGGGGAGATGGGTGGCGGGGGAGAGACGGGTGTGTGGGGGGGAGATGGGTGTGTAGGGGGGAGATGGGTGGGGGGGGAGATGGGTGTGTGGGGGGAGAGACAGGTGTGTGGGGGGGAGAAACGGGTGTTTGGGGGGAGACGGGTGTGGGGGAGGAGACGGGTGTGGGGGGGATGGGTGTGGGGGGGGAGACGAGTGTGTGCGGGGGAGAGACGAGTGTGTGGGGGAGAGACGGCTGTGGGGGGGGAAGACGGCTGTGGGGGGGGCGATGGGTGTGATGGTGGGAGAGATGGGTGTGTGGGGGTGTAGACGGGTCTGGGTGGGAGACGGGTGTGGGGGGAGAGACGGGTATGGCGGGGAGAGACAGTTGTGGGGGGAGACGTGTGTGGGGGGGGGGAGACGAGTGTGTGGGTGGAGACGGGTGTGGGGGGGGAGACGGGCGTGGCGGGGAGAGACGGGTGTGGGGGGGGAGAGACAGGTGTGTTGGGGGGAGAGATCGGTGTGTGGGGGAGAGACGGGTGTGCGGGGGAGATGGGTGTGGGGGGGGAGAGACGGGTGTGGGGGGGGAGAGACAGGTGTGTTGGGGGGAGAGATCGGTGTGTGGGGGAGAGACGGGTGTGCGGGGGAGATGGGTGTGGGGGGGGAGAGACGGGTGTGGGGGGGGAGAGACGGGTGTGGGGGGGGAGAGACGGGTGTCGGGTTGGGAGAGACGGGTGGGGGGGAGATGGGTGTGGGGGGAGAGACGGGTGTTGGGGGGGGAGACCGGTGTGCGTGGAGTGACGGATGTGTGGGCGGGAGACGGGTGTGTGGGGGGGAGAGACAGGTGTGGGGGGGGAGACGGGTGTGGGGGGGGAAGAGACGGGTGTGAGGGGGAGAGACGGGTGGGGGGGAGATGGGTGTGGGTGGAGAGACGGGTGTGTGGGGGGGAGACTGGTGTGTGGGAGGGAGAGACAGGTGTGGGGGGGGAGACGGGTGTGTGGGGGGGGAGATGGGTGAGTGGGGGGGAGGCGGGTGTGTGGGGGGGGGAGATGGGTGAGTGGGGGGGAGACGGGTGTGTGGGGGGGGAGATGGGTGTGTGGGGGGGAGACGGGTGTGGGGGGGAGAGACGGGTGTGTGGGGGGGAGACGGGTGTGTGGGGGGGAGACGGGTGTGGGGGGGAGAGACGGTGTGTGGGAGGGAGACGGGTGGGGGGGAGATGGGTGTGGGTGGAGAGACGGGTGTCGGGGAAGAGACGGGTGTGTGGGGAGAGATGGGTGTGGGGGGGAGATGGGTGTGTGGGGGGGAGATGGATGGGGGGGGAGATGGGTGTGTGGGGGGGAGACGGGTGTGTGGGGGGGGAGATACGGGTGTTTGGGGGGAGACGGCTGTGTGGGGGAGAGACGGGTGTGTGGGGGGGAGACGGGTGTGGGGGGGAGACGAGTGTGTGGGGGGGAGAGACGAGTGTGTGGTGGAGGGACGGCTGTGGGGGGGGGGGGATGGGTGTGTGGGGGGAGACGGCTGTGTGGGGGAGAGACGGGTGTGTGGGGGGGGAGACGGGTGTGGGGGGGAGAGACGGGTGTGTGGGGGGGAGACGGGTGTGTGGGGGGGAGACGGGTGTGGGGGGGAGAGACGGTGTGTGGGAGGGAGACGGGTGGGGGGGAGATGGGTGTGGGTGGAGAGACGGGTGTCGGGGAAGAGACGGGTGTGTGGGGAGAGATGGGTGTGGGGGGGAGATGGGTGTGTGGGGGGGAGATGGATGGGGGGGGAGATGGGTGTGTGGGGGGAGACGGGTGTGTGGGGGGGGAGATACGGGTGTTTGGGGGGAGACGGCTGTGTGGGGGAGAGACGGGTGTGTGGGGGGGAGACGGGTGTGGGGGGGAGACGAGTGTGTGGGGGGGAGAGACGAGTGTGTGGGGGAGGGACGGCTGTGGGGGGGGGGAGATGGGTGTGTGGGGGGAGACGGCTGTGTGGGGGAGAGACGGGTGTGTGGGGGGGAGACGGGTGTGGGGGGGAGAGACGGGTGTGTGGGGGGGAGACGGGTGTGTGGGGGGGAGACGGGTGTGGGGGGGAGAGACGGTGTGTGGGAGGGAGACGGGTGGGGGGGAGATGGGTGTGGGTGGAGAGACGGGTGTCGGGGAAGAGACGGGTGTGTGGGGAGAGATGGGTGTGGGGGGGAGATGGGTGTGTGGGGGGGAGATGGATGGGGGGGGAGATGGGTGTGTGGGGGGGAGACGGGTGTGTGGGGGGGGAGATACGGGTGTTTGGGGGGAGACGGCTGTGTGGGGGAGAGACGGGTGTGTGGGGGGGAGACGGGTGTGGGGGGGAGACGAGTGTGTGGGGGGGAGAGACGAGTGTGTGGGGGAGGGACGGCTGTGGGGGGGGGGAGATGGGTGTGTGGGGGGAGACGGCTGTGTGGGGGAGAGACGGGTGTGTGGGGGGGAGACGGGTGTGGGGGGGAGAGACGGTGTGTGGGAGGGAGACGGGTGGGGGGGAGATGGGTGTGGGTGGAGAGACGGGTGCGTGGGGGGGAAATGGGTGTGTAGGGGGGAGATGGGTGGGGGGGGAGATGGGTGTGTGGGGGGAGAGACAGGTGTGTGGGGGGGAGAGACGGGTGTTTGGGGGGAGACGGGTGTGGTGGGGAGATGGGTGTGTAGGGGGGAGATGGGTGGGGGGGGAGATGGGTGTGTGGGGGGAGATGGGTGGCGGGGGAGAGACGGGTGTGTGGGGGGGAGATGGGTGTGTAGGGGGGAGATGGGTGGGGGGGGAGATGGGTGTGTGGGGGGAGAGACAGGTGTGTGGGGGGGAGAGACGGGTGTTTGGGTGGAGACGGGTGTGGGGGAGGAGACGGGTGTGGGGGGGGAGACGGGTGTGGGGGGGGAGACGAGTGTGTGCGGGGGAGAGACGAGTGTGTGGGGGAGAGACGGCTGTGGGGGGGGAAGACGGCTGTGGGGGGGGCGATGGGTGTGATGGTGGGAGAGATGGGTGTGTGGGGGTGTAGACGGGTCTGGGTGGGAGACGGGTGTGGGGGGAGAGACGGGTATGGCGGGGAGAGACGGTTGTGGGGGGAGACGTGTGTGGGGGGGGGGAGACGAGTGTGTGGGTGGAGACGGGTGTGGGGGGGGAGACGGGCGTGGCGGGGAGAGACGGGTGTGGGGGGGGAGAGACAGGTGTGTTGGGGGGAGAGATCGGTGTGTGGGGGGGGAGAGACGGGTGTCGGGTTGGGAGAGACGGGTGGGGGGGAGATGGGTGTGGGGGGAGAGACGGGTGTTGGGGGGGGAGACCGGTGTGCGTGGAGTGACGGATGTGTGGGCGGGAGACGGGTGTGTGGGGGGGAGAGACAGGTGTGGGGGGGGAGACGGGTGTGGGGGGGGAAGAGACGGGTGTGAGGGGGAGAGACGGGTGGGGGGGAGATGGGTGTGGGTGGAGAGACGGGTGTGTGGGGGGGAGACTGGTGTGTGGGAGGGAGAGACAGGTGTGGGGGGGGAGACGGGTGTGTGGGGGGGGAGATGGGTGAGTGGGGGGGAGACGGGTGTGTGGGGGGGGGAGATGGGTGAGTGGGGGGGAGACGGGTGTGTGGGGGGGGAGATGGGTGTGTGGGGGGGAGACGGGTGTGGGGGGGAGAGACGGGTGTGTGGGGGGGAGACGGGTGTGGTGGGGAGATGGGTGTCGGGGAAGAGACGGGTGTGTGGGGGGAGATGGGTGTGGGGGGGAGATGGGTGTGTGGGGGGGAGATGGATGGGGGGGGAGATGGGTGTGTGGGGGGGAGACGGGTGTGTGGGGGGGGAGAGACGGGTGTTTGGGGGGAGACGGGTGTGGGGGAGGAGACGGGTGTGGAGGGGGGGACGGCTGTGTGGGGGAGAGACGGGTGTGTGGGGGGGAGACGGGTGTGGGGGGGAGAGACGCTGTGTGGGAGGGAGACGGGTGGGGGGGAGATGGGTGTGTGGGGGGAGAGACAGGTGTGTGGGGGGGAGAGACGGGTGTTTGGGGTGAGACGGGTGTGGGGGAGGAGACGGGTGTGGAGGGGGGGATGGGTGTGGGGGGGGGAGATGAGTGTGTGGGGGGGAGAGACGAGTGTGTGGGGGGGAGATGGGTGTGTGGGGTGTGGACGGGTCTGGGGGGGAGACGGGTGTGGGGTGGAGAGACGGGTGTGTGGGGGGGAGACGGGTGTGGGGTGGAGAGACGGGTGTGTGGGGGGGAGACGGGTGTGTGGGGGGAGATGGGTGTGGGGGGGAGATGGGTGTGTGGGGGGGAGATGGTTGGGGGGGGAGATGGGTGTGTGGGGGGGAGACGGGTGTGTGGGCGGGGGATGGGTGTGGGGGGGGAGATGAGTGTGTGGGGGGGAGAGACGAGTGTGTGGGGGAGAGACGGCTGTGGTGGGGGAAGACGGCTGTGGGGGGGGGAGATGGGTGTGAGGGTGGGAGGGATGGTTGTGGGGGGGGGAGATGGGTGTGTGGGGGTGTAGACGGGTCTGCGGGGGAGACGGGTGTGGGGGGAGAGACGGGTATGGCGGGGAGAGACGGGCGTGGGGGGAAACGTGTGTGGGGGGGGGGAGACGAGTGTGGCGGGGAGAGATGGTTGTGGGGGGGGAGAGACAGGTGTGTTGTGGGGAGAGATGGGTATGTGGGGGAGAGATGGGTGTGGGGGGGAGATGGGTGTGGGGGGGAGATGGGTGTGGGGGGGTAGAGACGGGTGTGGGGGGGGAGAGACGGGTGTGGGGGTGGGGAGAGACGGGTGTGGGGGAGATGGGTGTGGGGGGAGAGACGGTGTGGGGGGGGGAGACGGGTGTGGCTGGAGTGACGGGTGTGTGGGCGGGAGACGGGTGTGTGGGGGGGAGAGACAGGTGTGGGGGGGAGATGGTGTTGGGGGGGAGATGGGTGAGTGGGGGGGAGACGGGTGTGTGGGGGGTGAGATGGGTGTGTGGAGGGGAGACGGGTGTGGTGGGGAGAGACGGGTGTGTGGGGGGGAGACGGGTGTGGTGGGGAGATGGGTGTGGGGGGGGAGAGATGGGTGTGGGGGGAGAGACGGGTGTGGGGGGGAGAGATGGGTGCGGGGAGGAGAGACGGGTGTGGGGGGGGGGAGAGACGGGTGTTTTGGGGGCGACGGGTGTGGGCGCGTAGACGGGTGTGTTGGGGGAGAGACGGATGTGGGGGGGAGACGGTTGTGGGTGGGAGACGGGCGTGTGGGGGAGAGAGGGTTGTGTGGGGGGGAGACGGGTGTGGGGGGGAGACTGTTGTGGGGGGGAAGACAGTTGTGGAGGGGGAGAGATGGGTGTGTGGGGAAGAGACGGGTGTGTGGGGGGGAGATGGGTGTGTGGGGGGGAGACGGGTGGGGGGGGAGATGGGTGTGTGGGGGGGAGACGGGTGGGGGGGGAGATGGGTGTGTGGGGGGGAGACGGGTGTGTGGGGGGGGAGAGACGGGTGTTTGGGGGGGAGACGGATGTGGGGGAGGAGACGGGTGTGGGGGTGGGAGAGACGAGTGTGTGGGGGAGGGACGGCTGTGGGGGGGGAAGACGGCTGTGAGGGGGCTGAGATGGGTGTGTGGGGGGGAGACGGGTGTGTGGGGGGGGGATGGGTGTGGGGGGCGAGATGAGTGTGTGGGGTGGAGAGACGAGTGTGTGGGGGAGAGACGGCTGTGGTGGGGGGAAGACGTCTGTGGGGGGGGAGATGGGTGTGAGGGTGGGAGGGATGGTTGTGGGGGGGGGGAGATGGGTGTGTGGGGGTGTAGACGGGTCTGCGGGGGAGACGGGTGTGGGGGGAGAGACGGGTATGGCGGGGAGAGACGGGTGTGGGGGGGGGGAGACGAGTGTGGCGGGGAGAGACGGTTGTGGAGGGGGAGAGACAGGTGTGTTGGGGGGAGAGATGGGTGTGTGGGGGAGAGACGGGTGTGGGGGGGAGATGGGTGTGGGGGGGGGGAGAGATGGGTGTGGGGGGGAGATGGGTGTGGGGGGGGGGAGAGATGGGTGTGTGGGGGAGAGACGGGTGTGGGGGGGAGAGATGGGTGTGGGGGGGTAGAGACGGGTGTGGGGGGGGAGAGACGGGTGTGGGGGGGGGGGAGAGACGGGTGGGGGGGAGATGGGTGTGGGGGGAGAGACGGTGTAGGGGGGGGAGACGGGTGTGGCTGGAGTGACGGGTGTGTGGGCGGGAGACGGGTGTGGGGGGGGATAGATGGGTGTGGGGGGGAGAGACGGGTGTGGGGGGGAGAGATGGGTGCGGGGGGGGAGAGACGGGTGTGGGGTGGGGAGAGACGGGTGTTTTGGGGGCGACGGGTGTGGGCGCGTAGACGGGTGTGTTGGGGGAGAGACGGATGTGGGGGAGAGAGGGGTGTGTGGGGGGGGAGACGGGTGTGGGGGGAGACGGTTGTGGGGGGGAGACGGGCGTGTGGGGGAGAGAGGGTTGGTGTGGGGGTGAGACGGGTGTGGGGGGGAGACGGTTGTGGGGGGAAGACAGTTGTGGGGGGGGGAGAGACGGGTGTGTGGGGAAGAGACGGGTGTGTGGGGGGGAGATGGGTGTGGGGGGGAGATGGGTGTGTGGGGGGGAGATGGGTGGGGGGGGGAGATGGGTGTGTGGGGGGGAGACGGGTGTGTGGGGGGGGAGAGACGGGTGTTTGGGGGGAGACGGATGTGGGGGAGGAGACGAGTGTGTGGGGGAGGGACGGCTGTGGGGGGGGAAGACGGCTGTGGGGGGGGGAGATGGTTGTGTGGGGGGGAGACGGGTGTGTGGGGGAGAGACGGGTGTGTGGGGGGAGACGGGTGTGGGGGGGAGAGACGGGTGTGTGGGAGGGAGACGGGTGGGGGGGAGATGGGTGTGGGTGGAGAGACGGGTGCGTGGGGGGGGAGACTGGTGTGTGGGAGGGCTAGACAGGTGTGGGGGGGGAGACGGGAGTGTGGGGGGGAGGGAGACGAGTGTGTGGGGTGGAGAGACGAGTGTGTCGGGGAGGACGGCTGTGGCTGAGGGGAGATGGGTGTGAGGGTGGGAGAGATGGGTGTGGGGGGGGAGATGGGTGTGTGGGGGTGTAGACGGGTCTGGGGGGCAGACGGGTGCGGGGGGGAGAGACGGGTGTGGGGGGGAGAGACGGGCGTGGAGGGGGGGAGAGACGGGTGGTGAGGAGATGGGTGTGGGGGGGGAGACGGGTGTGGGTGGAGTGACGGGTGTGTGGGCGGGAGACGGGTGTGTGGGGGGGAGAGAGGGGTGTGGGAGGGAGATGGGTGTGGGGGGGGAGAGACGGGTGTCGGGGGGGAGAGACGGGTGTGGGGGGGGAAGAGACGGGTGTGAGGGGGAGAGACAGGTTGGGGGGAGATGGGTGTGGGTGGAGAGACGGGTGTGTGGGGGAGAGACTGGTGTGTGCGACGGAGTGACAGGTGTGGGGGGGGAGACGGGTGTGTGGGGGGGGAGATGGGTGAGTGGGGGGGAGACGGGTGTGTGGGGGGGGGGAGAGACGGGTGTTTCGGGGGCGACGGGTGTGGGCGCGTAGACGGGTGTGTTGGGGGAGAGACGGATTGGGGGGGAGACGGGTGTGTGGGGGGGGAGACGGGTGTGGGGGGGAGACGGTTGTGGGGGGGAGACGGGTGTGTGGGGGAGAGAGGGGTGTGTGGGTGGGGAGACGGGTGTGGGGGGGGAGACGGTTGTGGGGGGGGGAGAGGCGGGTGTGTGGGGAGGAGACGGGTGTGGGGGGGGAGAAAGGTGAGTGGGGAGGAGGCGGGAGTGGGGGGGGGATGTGTGTTGGGTGGGAGACGAGTGTGTGGGGGGGAGACGGCTGTAGGGGGGGAAGACGGCTGTGGGGGGGGAAGACAGCTGTTGGGGGGGAGATGGGTGTTGGGGGGGGAGATGGGTGTGTGGGGGTGTAGACGGGTCTGGGGGGGAGACGGGTGTGGGGGGAGAGACGGGTGTGGCGGGGAGAGACGGGTGTGTTGGGGGGAGAGATGGGTGTGTGGGGGAGAGACGGGTGTGGCGGGGAGAGACGGGTGTGTTGGGGGGAGAGATGGGTGTGTGGGCGGGAGATGGGTGTGTGGGGGGGAGACGGGTGTGTGGGGGGGGAGAGACGGGTGTTTGGGGGGAGACGGGTGTGGGGGAGGAGACGGGTGTGTGCGGGGAGATGGGTGTGTGGGGGGGAGACGGGTGTGTGGGGGGGGAGAGACGGGTGTTTGGGGGGAGACGGGTGTGGGGGAGGAGACGGGTGTGTGCGGGGGGGATGGGTGTGGGGGGGGAGATGAGTGTGTGGGGGGGAGAGACGGCTGTGGTGGGGGAAGACGGCTGTGGGGGGGGAGATGGGTGTGAGGGTGGGAGAGATGGTTGTGGGGGGGTAGATGGGTGTGTGGGGGTGTAGACGGGTCTGCGGGGGAGACGGGTGTGGGGGAGAGACGGGTATGGCGGGGAGAGACGGGTGTGGGGGGAGACGTGTGTGGGGGGGGGGAGACGAGTGTGGCGGGGAGAGACGGTTGTGGGGGGGGAGAGACAGGTGTGTTGGGGGGAGAGATGGGTTTGTGGGGGAGAGAGGGGTGTGGGGGGGAGATGGGTGTGGGGGGGGAGAGATGGGTGTGGGGGGGAGAGACGGGTGTGGGGGGGAGAGATGGGTGTGGGGGGTAGAGACGGGTGTGGGGGGTGAGAGACGGGTGTGGGGGGGGGAGAGACGGGTGGGGGGGGAGATAGGTGTGGGGGGAGAGACGGTGTGGGGGGGGGAGACAGGTGTGGCTGGAGTGACGGGTGTGTGGGCGGGAGACGGGTGTGTGGGGGGGAGAGACAGGTGTGGGGGGGGAGACGTGTGTGGGGGGGGAGAGAGGGGTGTTGGGGGGAGATGGGTGTGGGGGGGGAGATGGGTGAGTGGGGGGGAGACGGGTGTGTGGGGGGGGAGATGGGTGTGTGGAGGGGAGACGGGTGTGGGGGGGAGAGACGGGTGTGTGGGGGGGAGACGGGTGTGGTGGGGAGATGGGTGTGGGGGGGGAGAGATGGGTGTGGGGGGGAGAGACTGGTGTGGGGGGGAGAGATGGGTGCGGGGGGGAGAGACGGGTGTGTGGGGAGGAGACGGGTGTGGGGGGGAGACAGGTGAGTGGGGAGGAGGCGGGAGTGGGGGGGGGATGGGTGTTGGGGGGAGACGAGTGTGTGGGGGGGAGACGGCTGTGGGGGGTAAAGACGGCTGTGGGGGGGGAAGACGGCTGTGGGGGTGGGAGATGGGTGTTTGGGGGACAGACGGGTGTGGGGGGAGAGACGGGTGTGGGGGGAGAGACGGGTGTGGGGGGAGAGACGGGTGTGGGGGGGGAGATGATTGTGGGGGAGAGACGGGTGTGTGGGCAGGGAGTCGGGTGTGTGGGGAGGAGAGACGGGTGTCGGGGGGGGAGATGATTGTGGGGAGAGACGCGTGTGTGGGCAGGTAGTCGAGTGTGTGGGGGGGAGAGACGGGTGTGTGGGGGGGGATACGTGTGTTGGGGGGAGAGACGGGTGTTTGCGGGGGAGAGACGGGTCTGTGGGGGGGAGATAGGTGTTGGGGGGTGAGATGGGTGTGTGCGGGGGGAGACGGGTGTGGGGGGCGAGATGGGTGGGGGTGAGATGGGTGTGTGGGGGAGAGACGGGTGTGGGAGGGAGAGACGAGTGTGGGGGGGAGACGGGTGTGGGGAAGAGACGGGTGGTGGGGGCGATGGGTGTCGGGGGGGACATGGGTGTGGGGGGGAGACGGGTGTGTGGGGGGGAGATGGGTGTGGCGGTGAGATGGGTGTGGGGAGGGGGAGACTTGTGTGTGGGAGGGAGAGACGAGTGTGTGGGAGGGAGAGACGAGTGTGGGGGGGGAGACGGGTGTGGGGAGGGTGACGATTGTGGGGGGGGATACAGGTGGGGGGGAGATGGGTGTGGCAGGGGACAGACGGGTGTGGGGGGAGAGATGGGTATGTCGGGGGGGAGACGGGTGTGTTGGGGGAGAGACGGATGTGTGGGGGGTAGAGACGGGTGTGGAGGGAGAGACGGGTGTGTTGTGGGGATACGTGTGTGGTGTGTAGAGGTGGGTGTGTGGTTGGGGGGAGACGGGTGTGGAGGGGAGACGAGTGTGTGGGGGAGAGATGGGTGTGGGGAGGGGGAGACGGTGTGCGGGAGGGAGACGGGTGTGGGGGTGGGAAATGGGTGTGGGGGAGAGATGGGTGTGTGGGGGAGAGATGGGTGTGGGGAGGGGGAGACGTGTGTGCGGGAGAGAGACGGGTGTGGGGGGGAAGACGGGTGTGTGGGGGGAGACGGGTGTGGGGGGGGGAGACAGGTATGGGGGGGAGACGGTTGTGTGGGGGAGAGAGGGGTGTGGGGGGGGAGCCGGGAGTGTTGGGGGGAGACAGGTATGGGGGGGAGACGAGAGTGTGGGGGAGAGATGGGTGTGGGGAGGGGGAGACGGGTGTGCGGGAGGGAGACGGGTGTGGGGGTGGAGACGGGTGTGGCGGGGAGAGACAGGTGTGTGGGGGGGAGAGATGGGTGTGGGGGGGAGACGAGCATGGCGGGGAGAGACAGGTGTGTGGGGGGGAGAGATGAGTGTGTGGGGGAGATGGGTGTGGCGGGGGGAGAGATGGGTGTGGTGGGGAGAGATGGGTGTGGTGGGGAGAGATGGGTGTGGGGGGGAGATGGGTGTGCGGGGGGGAGAGATGGGTGTGGTGGGGAGAGACGGGTGTTGGGGGGGAGATGGGTGTGGGGGGGGAGAGATGGGTGTGGGGGGGAGAGACGGGTGTCGGGGGGGAGAGACAGGTGTGGGGGGAGAGACGGGTAGGGGGGAGATGGGTGTGGGGGTAGAGACGGGTATGTGGGCGGGAGACGAGTGTGTGGGGGGGAGAGACAAGTGTGGGGGGGGAGACGGGTGTGTGGGGGGGGAGATGGGTGTGTGGGGGGGGAGACGGGTTTGTGGTCGGGGGGAGAGACGGGTGTTTCGGGGGAGATGGGTGTGGGGGCATAGACGGGTGTGTTGGGGGAGAGACGGATGTGCGGGGGAGATGGGTGTGTGGGGGGGAGACGGTTGTGGGGGGGAGACGGGTGTGTGGGGGAGAGAGGGGTGTGTGGGGGGGAGACGGGTGTGGGGGGGGAGACGGGTGTGGGGGGGAGACGGGAGTGGGGGGGGGAGACGGGTGTGTGGGGGGTGAGATGGGTGTTGGGGGAGACGTGTGTGGGGAAGAAACGGGTGGGGGGAGATGGGTGTGTGGGGGGAGAGAAGGGAGTGTGGGGGGGGAGACGGGTGTGTGGGTAGAGACGGGTGTGGGGGGGAGACGGGTGTGTGGTGGGGAGACGGGTGTGTGGGGGGAGACGGTTGTGGGGGGGAAGACGGTTGTGGGGGGGGAGAGACGGGTGTGTGGGGAGGAGACGGGTGTGGGGGGGAGACAGGTGAGTGGGGAGGAGACGGGAGTCGGGGGGAGATGGGTGTGTGGGGGGGGAGATGGGTGTGTGGGGGGGAGAGACGGGTGTGGGGGGTGGAGACAGGTGTGTAGGAAGCAGATGGGAGTGGGGGTGAGACGGGTGTGAGGGAGGGTGAGATGGGTGTGTCGGGGGGAGAGACGGATGATGGGGGCGATGGGTGTGGGGGGTAGATGGGTGTGGGGGGAGAGACGGGTGTGTGGGGTGGGAGACAGGTATGGGGGGGAGACGGGTGTGTGGGGGAGAGATGGGTGTGGGGAGGGGGTGACGGGTGTGCAGGAGGGAGAGACGAGTGTGTGGGGGAGAGACGGCTGTGGGGGGGGAAGACGGCTGTGGCGGGGGAAGATGGGTGTGAGGATGAGAGAGATGGGTGTGGGGGGGAGATGGGTGTGTGCGTGTGTAGACGGGTCTGGTGGGGAGACGGGTGTGGGGGGGAGAGACGGGTGTGGGGGGGAGAGACGGGTGTGTTCGGGGGAGAGGAGTGTGGGTGGGGAGACGGGTGTGGGGGGGGAGACGGGTGTGGGGGGGAGAGACGGGTGTGGGGGGGGAGACGGGTCTGGTGGGGAGACGGGTGTGGGGGGGAGAGACGGGTGTGGGGGGGAGAGACGGGTGTGGGGGGGAGAGACGGGTGTGTGGGGGGAGAGGAGTGTGGGTGGGGAGACGGGTGTGGGGGGGAGAGACGGGTTTGTGGGGGGAGACGGCTGTGGGAAAGAAACGGGTGTGGGGGGGAGATGGGTGTGAGGGGGGGAGAGACGGGTGTGGGGGGGGTGACGGGTGTGGGGGGAGAGATGGGTGTGGGGGGAGAGACGGGTGTGTGGGGGGAGACGGGTGTGGAGGGGGCGAGACGAGTGTGGCGGGGAGAGACGGGTGTGGGGGGGGGAGAGACAGGTGTGTTGGGGGAGAGATGGGTGTGTGGGGGGGAGACAGGTGAGTGGGGAGGAGACGGGAGTGGAGGCGGGAGAAATGTGTGGGGGGGAAGACAGGTGTGTGGGGGGGAGAGACGGGTGTGGGGGGTGGAGACAGGTGTGTAGGAAGCAGATGGGAGTGGGGGCGAGACGGGTGTGAGGGAGGGTGAGATGGGTGTGTCAGGGGGAGAGACGGGTGTTTCGGGGGAGGCGGGTGTGGGGGCGTAGACGGGTGTGTTGGGGGAGAGACGGATGTGGGGGGGGGAAAGACGGTTGTGTGGGGGGGGGACGGCTGTGGGGGGGGGAAAGACGGTTGTCGGTGGGGGGAGAGACGGTTGTCTGGGGGGGAGAGACGGGTGTGGGGGCGGGGAGACAGGTGAGTGGGGAGGAGACGGGAGTGGGGGGGAGAGACGGGTGTGGGGGTGGGAAATGGGTGTGGGTGGGGGAGATGGGTGTGGGGGGGAGAGACAGGTGTGGGGGGGAGATGGGTGTGGGGGGGGGAGACGTGTGTGTGGGGTGGGAGACGGTTGTGTGGGGGAGAGAGGGGTGTGGGGGGGGAGACGGGTGTGTGGGGGGGAGACAGGTATAGGGGGGAGACGAGTGTGTGGGGGAGAGATAGAAACATAGAAACATAGAAAATAGGTTCGCTGCTATTTCTGGCCAATTTGTATGCCACTTCCTTGGCTTTAATACTATCCCTGATTTCCCTTGGGTGTGGGGAGGGGGAGACGGGTGTGCGGGAGGGAGACGGGTGTGGGGGGGGAAGACGGGTGTGTGGGGGAGAGACGGGTGTGTGTGGGAGAGACGGGTGTGGGGGGGGAGACGGGTGTGGGGTGGAGAGACGGGTATGGGGGGGGAGACGGGTGTGGGGAAGAAACGGGAATGGGGGGGTGTAGACGGGTCTGGGGGGGAGACGGGTGTGGGGGGAGAGACGGGTGTGGGGGAGACGAGTGTGGCGGGGAGAGACGGGTGTGTGGGGGGGAGACGGGTGTGGGGGGAGAGACGGGTGTGGGGGAGACGAGTGTGGCGGGGAGAGACGGGTGTGTGGGGGAGAGACGGGTGTGTGGGGGAAGACGGGTGTGGAGGGGGGAGACGAGTGTGGCGGGGGGAGAAGGATGTGTGGGGGGGAGACAGGTGCGTGGGGGGAGACGGGCGTGGGGGGGGGAGATGGGTGTGGGGGGGAGAGACGGGTGTGTGGGGAGGAGACCAGTGTGTGGGGGAGAGATGGGTGTGGCGGGGAGACGGGTGGGGGGGGAGATGGGTGTGAAGGGGGGAGAGACGGTGTGGGGGGATAGACGGGTGTGGGGGGCAGAGACGGGTGTGTGGGGGAGAGACGGCTGTGGGGGAGAGACGGCTGTGGCGGGGGGAGATGGGTGTGAGGATGAGAGAGATGGGTGTGGGGGGGAGATGGGTGTGTGCGTGTGCAGACGGGTCTGGTGGGGAGACGGGTGTGGGGGGGAGAGACGGGTGTGGGGGGGAGAGACGGGTGTGTGGGGGGAGAGGAGTGTGGGTGGGGAGACGGGTGTGGGGGGGAGAGACGGGTTTGTGGGGGGAGACGGCTGTGGGAAAGAAACGGGTGTGGGGGGGAGAGACGGGTGTGTGGGGGGAGACGGGTGTGTGGGGGGTGACGGGTGTGGGGGGAGAGACGGGTGTGGGGGGAGAGACGGGTGTGTGGGGGGAGACGGGTGTGGTGGGGGGGGAGACGGGTGTGTGGGGGGAGAGGAGTGTGGGTGGGGAGACGGGTGTGGGGGGAGAGACGGGTGTGGGGGGAGAGACGGGTGTGTGGGGGGAGACGGGTGTGGAGGGGGGGGAGACGAGTGTGGCAGGGAGAGACGGGTGTGGGGGGGGAGAGACAGGTGAGTGGGGAGGAGACGGGAGTGGAGGCGGGAGACGTGTGTGGGGGGGAAGACAGGTGTGTGGGGGGGGAGATGGGTGTGTGGGGGGGAGAGACGGGTGTGGGGGGTGGAGACAGGTGTGTAGGAAGCAGATGGGAGTGAGGGCGAGACGGGTGTGAGGGAGGGTGAGATGGGTGTGTCGGGGGGAGAGACGGGTGTTTCGGGGGAGGCGGGTGTGGGGGCGTAGACGGGTGTGTTGGGGGAGAGACGGATGTGTGGGGGGGGGAAAGACGGTTGTCTTGGGGGGAAAGACGGTTGTCTGGGGGGGGGGAACGGCTGTGGGGGGGGAGAGACAGTTGTCTGGGGGGGAGAGACGGTTGTCTGGGGGGGAGAGACGTGTGTGGGGGCGGGGAGACAGGTGAGTGGGGAGGAGACGGGAGTGGGGGGGAGAGACGGGTGTGGGGGTGGGAAATGGGTGTGGGGAGGGGAGATGGATGTGGGGGGGGAGACGTGTGTGTGGGGGGAGAGACGGTTGTGTGCGGGAGAGATGGGTGTGGGGGGGAGAGACAGGTGTGGGGGGGAGATGGGTGTGGGGGGGGAGACGTGTGTGTGGGGGGGGAAGACGGTTGTGTGGGGGAGAGAGGGGTGTGGGGGGGGAGACGGGTGTGTGGGGGGGAGACAGGTATAGGGGGGAGACGAGTGTGTGGGGGAGAGATAGAAACATAGAAACATAGAAAATAGGTTCGCTGCTATTTCTGGCCAATTTGTATGCCACTTCCTTGGCTTTAATATTATCCCTGATTTCCCTTGGTTGTGGGGAGGGGGAGACAGGTGTGCGGGAGGGAGACGGGTGTGGGGTGGAGAGACGGGTATGGGGGGGGAGACGGGTGTGGGGGGGGGAGATGGGTGTGTGGGGGGAGACGGGTGTAGTGCGGAGAGATGGGTGTGGGGGGGGGAGATGGGTGTGTGGGGGGAGACGGGTGTAGTGCGGAGAGATGGGTGTGGGGGGGGAGATGGGTGTGGGGGGGGAGATGGGTGTGGGGGGGGAGATGGGTGTGGGGGGGGGCAATGGGTGTGGGGGGGAGACAGGTGTGTGGGGTGGGGAGAAGGGTGTGGGCGGGGAAATAGGTGTGGGGGGGAGACGGGTGTGTGGGGGGGAGATGGGTGTGGGGGGGGAAATGGGTGTGGGGGGGAGACAGGTGTGTGGGGGGGGAGACGGGTGAGGGGGGAGACAGGTTTGTGGGGGTGGAGACAGGTCTGTGGGGGGGGAGACGGGTGTGTGGGGGGGAGATGGGTGTGGTGGGGGAGACATGTGTGTGGGGAGAGAGACGGGTGTGGGGGGGAGACGGGTGTGTGGGGGGGAGACGGGTGTCGGGGGGGGACAGGTGTGTGGGGGGGAGATGGGTGTGGGGGGGAGACAGGTGTGTGGGGGGTGGAGACGGGTGTGGGGGGGAGACAGGTGTGTGGGGGGGGAGACGGGTGTGGGGGGGGGAGATGGGTGTGGGGGGCGAGACAGGTGTGTGGTGGGGGGATGGGTGTGGGGGGGAGACAGGTGTGTGGGGGGGGAGACGGGAGTGGGGGGGAGACGGTTGTGTGGGGGGGGAGAAGGGTGTGGGCGGGGAAATAGGTGTGGGGGGGGAGACGGGTGTGTGGGGGGGAGATGGGTGTGGGGGGGGAAATGGGTGTGGGGGGGAGACATGTGTGTGGGGGGGGAGACGGGTGAGGGGGGAGACAGGTTTGTGGGGGTGGAGACAGGTGTGGGGGGGAGACAGGTGTGTGGGGGGTGGAGACGGGTGTGGGGGGGAGACAGGTGTGTGGGGGGGGAGACGGGTGTGGGGGGGGGAGATGGGTGTGGGGGGCGAGACAGGTGTGTGGTGGGGGGATGGGTGTGGGGGGGAGACAGGTGTTTGGGGGGGGCGATCAGTGTGAGGGGAGACGGGTGTGCGGGGGGAG
>NW_027252114.1:0-30579 GCF_044704955.1 Pristiophorus japonicus | reverse complement strand
GTCAGAGAGAGATAGAGAGAGATAGAGAGAGAGATAGAGAGAGAGAGGGTCAGAGAGAGAGAGAGACAGACAGAGAGGGTCAGAGAGAGAGTCAGAGAGAGAGATACAGAGACAGAGAGTCAGAGACAGAGAGAGTCAGAGAGAGATAGAGAGAGAGAGGGTCAGAGAGAGAGAGAGAGAGACAGGGAGGGTCAGAGAGAGAGACAGAGAGAGAGTCAGAGACAGAGAGTCAGAGAGAGATAGAGAGAGAGAGGGTCAGAGAGAGATAGTCAGAGAGAGAGTCAGAGAGAGAGAGAGGGTCAGAGAGAGAGAGGGTCAGAGAGAGGGTCAGAGAGAGAGAGTCAGAGAGAGAGAGAGAGGGTCAGAGCGAGAGAGAGAGGGTCAGAGAAAGGGTCAGAGAGAGAGAGAGAGAGAGACAGAGAGAGTCAGAGAGAGAGAGAGGGTCAGAGAGAGATAGTCAGAGAGAGAGTCAGAGAGAGAGAGAGGGTCAGAGAGAGAGAGGGTCAGAGAGAGGGTCAGAGAGAGAGAGAGTCAGAGAGAGAGAGAGAGGGTCAGAGCGAGAGAGAGAGGATCAGAGAAAGGGTCAGAGAGAGAGAGAGAGAGAGACAGAGAGAGTCAGAGAGAGAGAGAGGGTCAGAGAGAGTCAGAGAGAGAGAGAGAATCAGAAACGGAGAGAGGGTCAGAGAGAGAGAGTGAGAGAGTCAGATAGAGAGAGGGTCAGAGAGAGAGAGAGGATCAGAGAAAGGGTCAGAGAGAGAGAGAGAGAGAGACAGAGAGAGTCAGAGAGAGAGAGAGGGTCAGAGAGAGTCAGAGAGAGAGAGAGAATCAGAAACGGAGAGAGGGTCAGAGAGAGAGAGTGAGAGAGTCAGATAGAGAGAGGGTCAGAGAGAGAGAGAGGGACAGAGAGAGTCAGAGAGAGAGAGAGAGAGAAAGAGAGAGAGAGAGAATCAGAAACAGAGAGAGGGTCAGAGAGAGAGTCAGAGAGTCAGAGAGAGAGAGAGAGAGATTTAGAGAGAGAGAGAGAGAGAGAGAGAGAACAGAGAAAGAGAGAGAGTCAGAGAGAGACGGAGAGAGGGTGAGAGACAGAGAGAGAGAGAGAGAGAGAGAGAGAGAGAGAGAGAGTCAGAGAGAGAGAGTCAGAGAGAGAGAGTCAGAGAGAGATAGATAGAGAGAGAGGGACAGAGAGAGTCAGAGAGAGAGAGAGAGAGGGTCAGAGAGAGAGAGTCAGAGAGAGAGAGTCAGAGAGAGATAGATAGAGAGAGAGGGACAGAGAGAGAGAGTCAGAGAGAGAGAGAGAGAGAGGGTCAGAGAGAGAGAGGGAGAGAGTCAGAGAGAGAGAGAGAGGGTCAGAGAGAGAGAGGGAGAGAGTCAGAGAGAGAGAGAGAGAGTCAGAGAGAGAGAGAGAGAGAGATAGGGTCAGAGACAGAGAGGGTCAGAGAGAGAGAGAGCGAGGGTTAGAGAGAGGGAGAGAGAGAGAGAGGGTCAGAGAGAGAGAGAGGGTCAGAGAGAGAGAGAGAGAGAGAGTCAGAGAGAGAGAGAGAGAGAGAGACAGAGAGAGAGAGAGTCAGAAACAGAGAGAGTCAGAGAGAGTCAGAGAGAGAGAGTCAGAGACAGAGAGAGAGAGAGTCAGAGAGAGATAGAGAGAGAGAGGGTCAGAGAGAGAGAGAGACAGACAGAGAGGGTCAGAGAGAGAGTCAGAGAGAGAGATACAGAGACAGAGAGAGAGAGTCAGAGACAGAGAGAGTCAGAGAGAGATAGAGAGAGAGAGGGTCAGAGAGAGAGAGAGAGAGAGAGACAGAGACAGAGGGTCAGAGAGAGATAGTCAGAGAGAGAGAGGGTCAGAGAGAGAGAGAGAGAGAGACAGAGACAGAGGGTCAGAGAGAGAGTCAGAGAGAGAGATACAGAGACAGAGAGAGAGAGTCAGAGACAGAGAGAGTCAGAGAGAGATAGAGAGAGAGAGGGTCAGAGAGAGAGAGAGAGAGAGAGACAGAGACAGAGGGTCAGAGAGAGAGTCAGAGAGAGAGATACAGAGACAGAGAGAGAGAGTCAGAGACAGAGAGAGTCAGAGAGAGATAGAGAGAGAGAGGGTCAGAGAGAGAGAGAGAGAGAGAGACAGAGACAGAGGGTCAGAGAGAGATAGTCAGAGAGAGAGACTCAGAGAGAGAGAAAGAGAGAGAGTCAGAGATAGCGAGAGGGAGTCAGAGAGAGAGTGTCAGAGAGAGAGAGAGGGACAGAGAGAGAGAGAGAGACAGAGAGAGTCAGAGAGAGATAGTCAGAGAGAGAGAGAGACAGAGAGCGGACAGAGAGAGAGAGAGCTAGTGTTAGAGAGAGAGAGAGACAGAGAGACAGAGAGAGAGAGAGAGCTAATGTTAGAGAGAGAGAGAGAGAGAGAGAGAGACAGAGAGAGAGAGAGAGCTAGTGTTAGAGAGAGCGAGACAGAGACAGACACAGAGAGAGTGAGGGGGTGAGCCAGTTACTGGGGGTAGATGACTCTGGCTGCAGGCTGTGTTTGAAGGATTGGTCCTTACCTGGCCTGCAGGCTGTGTAACAGCCCTGGACCCCGACGTTGTCCCCTACACAGGGCAGGCCGTTGTTTGAGGCGACCGGGTTTGTTGCAGATCTGAGGAGGGTAGCGCATAGGACGTGAGTAATATTCTGCAAAATGGTAATCCGCCATAATCCACCGAGGGAGAGGGAGACCCTGGAGAAGAGAGGGTCTCCTCAGTCCCATCGCTCATAATTCAGGGCCCCAGTCAGTGCAGGTCCGAGACCCCCCCCTCCCCCAGGGCACAGGGTCCGAGAGACCCCCTCCCCCAGGGCACAGGGTCCGAGACCCCCCCTTCCCCAGGGCACAGGGTCCGAGAGACCCCCTCCCCCAGGGCACAGGGTCAGAGACCCCCCCTTCCGCCAGGGCACATGGTCCGAGACCCCCCCTCCCCCAGGGCACAGGGTCCGAGAGACCCCCTCCCCCAGGGCACAGGATCCGAGACCACCCCCCTCCCCCAGGGCACAGGGTCCGAGACCCCCCCCTCCCCCAGGGCACAGGGTCCGAGAGACCCCCTCCCCCAGGGCACAGGGTCCGAGAGACCCACCTCCCCCAGGGCACAGGGTCCGAGAGACCCCCCCCCTTCCCCAGGGCACAGGGTCCGAGACCCCCCCTTCCCCAGGGCACAGGGGCTGAGGGTCCCCTTCCCCAGGGCACAGGGTCCGAGAGATCCCCTCCCCCAGGGAACAGGGTCCGAGACCCCCCCTTCCCCCAGGGCACAGGGTCCGAGACCCCCCCTCCCCCAGGGCACAGGGTCCGAGACCCCCCCCTCCCCCAGGGCACAGGGTCCGAGAGACCCCCTCCCCCAGGGCACAGGGTCCGAGAGACCCCTCTCCCCCAGGGCACAGGGTCCGAGAGACCCCCCCCCTTCCCCAGGGCACAGGGTCCAAGACCCCCCCTCCCCCAGGGCACAGGGTCCGAGAGACCCCCTCCCCCAGGGCACAGGGTCCGAGTGACCCCCTCCCCCAGGGCACAGGGTCCGAGAGACCCCCTCCCCCAGGGCACAGGGTCCGAGAGACCCCCTCCCCCAGGGCACAGGATCCGAGACCCCCCCCCCTTCCCCAGGGCACAGGGTCCAAGACCCCCCCCTCCCCCAGGGCACAGGGTCCGAGAGACCCCCTCCCCCAGGGCACAGGGTCCGAGAGACCCCCTCCCCCAGGGCACAGGGTCCGAGACCCCACCCTTCCCCCAGGGCACAGGGTCCGAGACCCCCCCTCCCCCAGGGCACAGGAGCTGAGGGTCCCCTTCCCCAGGGCACAGGGTCCGAGACCCCCCCCTCCTCCAGGGCACAGGGTCAGAGACCCCCCCCTTCCCCCAGGGCACATGGTCCGAGACTCCCCCTCCCCCAGGGCACAGGGTCCGAGAGACCCCCTCCCCCAGGGCACAGGATCCGAGACCACCCCCCTCCCCCAGGGCACAGGGTCCGAGACCCCCCCCCTCCCCCAGGGCACAGGGTCCGAGAGACCCCCTCCCCCAGGGCACAGGGTCAGAGAGACCCCCCTCCCCCTTCCCCAGGGCACAGGGTCCGAGACCCCCCCCTCCCCCAGGGCACAGGGTCCGAGAGACCCCCTCCCCCAGGGCACAGGGTCCGAGAGACCTCCTCCCCCAGGGCACAGGGTCCGAGACCCCCCCCTTCCCCAGGGCACAGGGGCTGAGGGTCCCCTTCCGCCAGGGCACAGGGTCCAAGAGACCCCCTCCCCCAGGGAACAGTGTCCGAGACCCCCCCTTCCTCCAGGGCACAGGGTCCGAGACCCCCCCTCCCCCAGGGCACAGGGTCCGAGAGACCTCCTCCCCCAGGGCACAGGGTCCGAGACCCCCCCTTCCCCAGGGCACAGGGGCTGAGGGTCCCCTTCCGCCAGGGCACAGGGTCCGAGAGACCCCCTCCCCCAGGGAACAGTGTCCGAGACCCCCCCTTCCTCCAGGGCACAGGGTCCGAGACCCCCCCTCCCCCAGGGCACAGGGTCCGAGACCCCCCCCTCCCCCAGGGCACAGGGTCCGAGAGACCCCCTCCCCCAGGGCACAGGGTCCGAGAGACCCCCCTCCCCCAGGGCACAGGGTCCGAGAGACCCCCCCCCTTCCCCAGGGCACAGGGTCCGAGACCCCCCCTCCCCCAGGGCACAGGGTCCGAGAGACCCCCTCCCCCAGGGCACAGGGTCCGAGAGACCCCCTCCCCCAGGGCACAGGGTCCGAGAGACCTCCTCCCCCAGGGCACAGGGTCCGAGAGACCCCCTCCCCCAGGGCACAGGGTCCGAGACCCCCCCCTTCCCCCAGGGCACAGGGTCCGAGACCCCCCATCCCCCAGGGCACAGGAGCTGAGGGTCCCCTTCCCCAGGGCACAGGGTCCGAGACCCCCCCCTCCTCCAGGGCACAGGGTCTGAGAGATCCCCTCCCCCAGGGCACAGAGTCTGAGAGACCCCCTCCCCCAGGGCACAGGGTCTGAGGGTTGGGGAGGAGGAGTCTGAGGGTTGGGGGGGAGAGGTCTGAGGGTTGTGGGTGAGGGGTCTGAGGGTTGGGGGGGAGGGGTCTGAGGGTTTGGGGGAGGGGTCTGTGGGTTGGGGGGAGGGGTCTGTTGGTTAGAGGAGGGGTCTGAGGGTTGGGGGGAGGGGTCTGAGGGTTGGGGGGGAGGGATCTGATGGTTGGGGAGGAGTGGTCTGAGGGTTGGGGGGAGGGGTCTGAGGGTTGGGGGAGGGGTCTGAGGGTTGAGGGGGATGGGTCTGAGGGTTTGGGGGAGGGGTCTGAGGGTTAGGGGATGGGTCTGAAGGTTAGAGGAGGGGTCTGAGGGTTGGGGGAGGGGTCTGAGTGTTGGGGGAGGTGTCTGAGGGTTGGGGGAAGGAGTCTGAGGGTTGGGGGAGGGGTCTGAGGGTTGGGGGGAGGGGTCTGAGGGTTGTGGGGAGGGGTCTGTGGGTTAGGGAGGGGTCTGAGGGTTGGGGGGGAGGGGTCTGAGGGTTGGGGGGGAGGGCTCTGAGGGTTGGGGGAGGGGTCTGAGGGTTGGGGGGGAGGGGTCTGAGGGTTGGGAAGGGGTCTCAGGGTTGGGGGGAGGGGTCTGAGGGTTGGGGGGAGGGTTCTGAGGGTTGGGGGAAGGGGTCTGAGGGTTGTGGGGGAGGGTCTGAGGGTTGGGGGGAGAGGTCTGAGGGTTGGGGGATGGGTCTGAGGGTTGGGAAGGGGTCTGAGGTTTGGGGGGAGGGGTCTGAGGGTTGGGGGAGGGGTCTGAGGGTTGGGGAATGGGTCTGAGGGTTGGGGGAGGGGTCTGAGGGTTGGGAAGGGGTCTGAGGGTTGGGGGAAGGGTCTGAGGGTTGGGGAAGGGGTCTGAGGGTTGTGGGGGAGGGGTCTGAGGGTTGAGGGAGGGGTCTGAGGGTTGGGGAAGGGGTCTGAGGGTTGGGAAGGGGTCTGAGGGTTGGGAAGGGGTCTGAGGGTTGGGAAGGGGTCTGAGGGTTGGGAAGGGGTCTGAGGGTCGGGGGAGGGGTCTGAGTGTTGGGGGAGGGGTCTGAGGGTTTGGGGAGGGGTCTGAGGGTTGGAGGAGGGGTCTGAGGGTTGGAGGAGGGGTCTGAGGGTTGGGGGAGGGTCTGAGGGTTGGGGGAGGGGTCTGAGGGTTGGGGGAGGGGTCTGAGGGTTGGGGGAGGGGTCTGAGGGTTGGGGAGGGGTCTGAGGGTTGGGGGAGTGGTCTGAGGGTTGGGGGAGGGGTCTGAGGGTTGGGGTAGGGGTCTGAGGGTTGTGGGAGGGTCTGAGGGTTGGGGGAAGGGTCTGAGGGTTGGGGGAGGGTCTGAGGGTTGGGAAGGAGTCTGAGGGTTGGGGGAGGGGTCTGAGGGTTGGGGGAGGGGTCTGAGGGTTGGGGCAGGGTCTGAGGGTTGGGAAGGGGTCTGAGGGTTGAGGGGGAGAGGTCGGGTGAGGTTGTGAAGAGGTCTGAAGGTTGGGGGGGAGGGGTCTGAGGGTTGGGGGGGAGGGGTCTGAGGGTTTGGGGGAGAGGTCTGTGGGTTGGGGGGAGGGGTCTGTTGGTTAGGGGGAGGGGTCTGAGGGTTAGGGGGGAGTGGACTGAGGTTAGTGGGAGTGGACTGAGGTTAGTGGGAGGGGTCTGAGGGTTGGGGGAGGGGTCTCAGGGTTGGGGGGGGAGGGATCTGATGGTTGGGGAGGAGGGGTCTGAGGGTTGGGGGGAGGGGTCTGAGGGTTGGGGGAGGGGTCTGAGGGTTGGGGGGGATGGGTCTGAGGGTTGGGGGGGATGGGTCTGAGGGTTAGGGGATGGGTCTGAAGGTTAGGGGAGGGGTCTGAGGGTTGGGGGGGAGGGGTCTGAGGGTTGGGGGAGGGGTCTGAGGGTTGTGGAGGGAGGGGTCTGAGTGTTGGGGGAGGTATCTGAGGGTTGGGGGAGGGGTCTAAGGGTTGGGGGGAGGGGTCTGAGGGTTGGGGGAGGGGTCTGTGGGTTAGGGAGGGGTCTGAGGGTTGGGGGGAGGGGTCTGAGGGTTGGGGGGAGGGGTCTGAGGGTTGCGGGAAGGGGTCTGAGGGTTGGGGGAGGGGTCTGAGGGTTGGGGGGAGGAGTCTGAGGGTTGGGGGGGAGGGGTCTGAGGGTTGGGGGGAGGGGTCTGAGGGTTGTGGGGAGAGGTCTGAGGGTTGGGGGGAGGGGTCTGAGGGTTGGGGGAGGGTCTGAGGGTTGGGGGGAGCGGTCTGAGGGTTGGGGGAGGGGTCTGAGGGTTGGGAAGGGGTCTGAGGTTTGGGGGGAGGGGTCTGAGGGTTGGGGGAGGGGTCTGAGGGTTGTGGAAGGGGTCTGAGGATTGGGAGAGGGGTCTGAGGGTTGGGAAGGGGTCTGAGGGTTGGTGGAAGGGTCTGAGGGTTGGGGAAGGGGTCTGAGGGTTGTGGGGGAGGGGTCTGAGGGTTGGGGGAGGGTCTGAGGGTTGGGAAGGGGTCTGAGGGTTGGGGGAGGGGTCTGAGGGTTGGGGGAGGGGTCTGAGGGTTGGGGGAGGGGTCTGAGTGTTGGGAAGGGGTCTGAGGGTTGGGAAGGGGTCTGAGAGTTGTGGGGGAGGGTCTGAGGGTTGGGGGGAGAGGTCTGAGGGTTGGGGGAGGGGTCTGAGGGTTGGGAAGGGGTCTGAGGTTTGGGGGGAGGGGTCTGAGGGTTGGGGGAGGGGTCTGAGGGTTGGGGAAGGGGTCTGAGGGTTGGGGAAGGGGTCTGAGGGTTGGGGGAGGGGTTTGAGGGTTGGGAAGGGGTCTGAGGGTTGGGGGAAGGGTCTGAGGGTTGGGGAAGGGGTCTGAGGGTTGTGGGGGAGGGGTCTGAGGGTTGGGGGAGGGTCTGAGGGTTGGGAAGGGGTCTGAGGGTTGGGAAGGGGTCTGAGGGTTGGGAAGGTGTCTGAGGGTTGGGGGAGGGGTCTGAGGGTTGGGGGAGGGGTCTGAGGGTTGGGGGAGGGATCTGAGGGTTGGGGGAGGGGTCTGAGGGTTGAGGAGGGGTCTGAGGGTTGGGGGAGGGTCTGAGGGTTGGGGGAGGGGTCTGAGGGTTGGGGGAGGGGTCTGAGGGTTGGGGGAGGGGTCTGAGGGTTGGGAGGAGGGGTATGAGGGTTGGGGGGAGGGGTCTGAGGGTTGGGGGAGGGTCTGAGGGTTGGGGAAGGGGTCTGAGGGTTGTGGGGGAGGGGTCTGAGGGTTGGGGGAGGGTCTGAGGGTTGGGAAGTGGTCTGAGGGTTGGGAAGGGGTCTGAGGGTTGGCAAGGGCTCTGAGGGTTGGGGGAGGGGTCTGAGTGTTGGGGGAGGGGTCTGAGGGTTTGGGGAGGGGTCTGAGGGTTGGAGGAGGGGTCTGAGGGTTGGGGGAGGGGTCTGAGGGTTGGAGGAGGCGTCTGAGGGTTGGGGGAGGGTCTGAGGGTTGGGAAGGAGTCTGAGGGTTGGGGAGGGGTCTGAGGGTTGGGGGAGGGGTCTGAGGGTTGCGGCAGGGTCTGAGGGTTGGGAAGGGGTCTGAGGGTTGGGAAGGGGTCTGAGGGTTGGGGGGGAGAGGTCTGAGGGTTGGGAAGAGGTCTGAGGGTTGGGGGGGAGGGGGTCTGAGGGTTGTGGGGGAGGGGGTCTGAGGGTTGTGGGGGAGGGGTCTGAGGGTTGGGGGGAGGGGTCTGAGGGTTGGGGGGAGGGGTCTGAGGGTTGGGGGGAGGGCTCTGAGGGTTGGGGGGAGGGGTCTGAGGGTTGGGGCAGGGTCTGAGGGTTGGGGCAGGGTCTGAGGGTTGGGGCAGGGTCTGAGGGTTGGGGCAGGGTCTGAGGGTTGGGGCAGGGTCTGAGGGTTGGGGCAGGGTCTGAGGGTTGGGGCAAGGTCTGAGGGTTGGGAAGGGGTCTGAGGGTTGGGGGAGGGGTCTGAGGGTTGGGGGGAGGGGTCTGAGGGTTGGGGCAGGGTCTGAGGGTTGGGGCAGGGTCTGAGGGTTGGGGCAGGGTCTGAGGGTTGGGAAGGGGTCTGAGGGTTGGGGGGAGGGGTCTGAGGGTTTGGGGGAGGGGTCTGAGGGTTGGGGGGAGGGGTCTGAGGTTTGGGGGGAGGGGTCTGAGGGTTGGAGGGAGGGGTCTGAGGGTTGGGGGGAGGGGTCTGAGGGTTGGGGGGGAGGGGTCTGAGGGTTGGGGGGGAGGGGTCTGAGGGTTGGGGGGGAGGGTCTGAGGTTTGGGGGAGAGAGGTCTGAGGGTTGGGGGAGGGGTCTGAGGGTTGGGGGGAGGGATCTGAGGGTTGGGGGAGGGGTCTGAGGGTTGGGGGGAGGGGTCTGAGGGTTGGGGGGAGGGGTCTGAGGGTTGGGGGAGGGGTCTGAGGGTTGGGGGGAGGGGTCCGAGGGATGGGGGAGGGGTCTGAGGGTTGGGGGGAGGGGTCTGAGGGTTGGGGTGAGGGGTCTGAGGGATGGGGGAGGGGTCTGAGGGTTGGGGGGAGGGGTCTGAGGGATGGGGGAGGGATCTGAGGGTTGGGGGGAGGTTCTGAGGGTTGGGGGAGGGGTCTGAGGGTTGGGGGAGGCCCACCTGTTTGAAGGAATCCCGACTCGAGGAACGAGCTAATTTACCAAACCCCTTTGTCACCTAAACACCTGGATTCAATTGTCCTTTAATCTTCACTCGAGGGAACACAATCCCAGTCTGTGCCGCCTGCCCTCGGGATTTAACCCTTTCAGCTCCGGGGTATCGGTCTGGGGAGCCTGCCCCGCTCCCCCTCCCCCTCCCCCTCCCTCGCCGATTTACCCTCCCCGGGGGCGGGGGGCCCAGGACTGAGCACAGTGACTCCACACGGGGTCTGACCCGAGCCCTGTCCAGTGACACCATCACTCCCTCCCCGTCGTGTTCCAGACCCCGAGACAAAGGCCAGCGTTCCATCAGCCTTTGGGTTAGTTTGTCCAATATATTCCCAGTCCCAGATTTATCCAATCATCCACATTGTTTATCATTCATTGTCCGAACCTGTATCGCTCCTGAACTCCGACACCACATCTGGGCTCGCACGGTGTCCATGGTGACCACGGCGACCAACCACAGTTACCGGGACACAGCGAATCATCACAGGAGAGGCGGCCATGGTAACACACGCTGTCAATGAAAGATCAAATCGCCCGTCAACATGGCACCAGCCCCTCCAACTGGCTCTACATCGCCACACGGCACACCACACGGCACACCACGCCACACGGCACACCACACCACGCCATGCCACACGGCACAACCACAACACACGGCACACCACACCACACGGCACACCACGCCACATGGCACACCACACGGCACACCACGCCACACGGCACACCACACCACGCCACACCACACGGCACACCACACGGCACACCACACCACACGGCACACCACAAGGCACACCACATGGCACACCACACGACACACCACAAGGCACACCACGCCACACGGCACACCACACGGCACACCACACCACGCCACACGGCACGGCACGGCACACCACACGGCACACCACACGGCACCAGTGTAACAGAGGCTGTGAGTCGGGGGTCGGGGTTAAGGATTACCCTTGGGGTCTGAGGAAATGTATCAGCATGGATAGAGAATTGGCTGGCTAACAGAAAGCAGAGAGTCGGGATAAATGGGTCCTTTTCGGGTTGGAAATCGGTGGTTAGTGGGGTGCCACAGGATCGGTGCTGGGACCACAACTGTTTACAATATACATAGATGACCTGGAAGAGGGGACAGAGTGTAGTGTAACAAAATTTGCAGATGACACAAAGATTAGTGGGAAAGCGGGTTGTGTAGAGGACACAGAGAGGCTGCAAAGAGATTTGGATAGGTTAAGCGAATGGGCTAAGGTTTGGCAGATGGAATACAATGTCAGAAAATGTGAGGTCATCCACCTTGGAAAAAAAACAGTAAAAGGGAATATTATTTGAATGGGGAGAAATTACAACATGCTGCGGTGCAGAGGGACCTGGGGGTCCTTGTGCATGAAACTCTTTTTGGAGTTTATCT
Source organism: Pristiophorus japonicus (assembly GCF_044704955.1). Lineage (NCBI taxonomy): Eukaryota > Metazoa > Chordata > Chondrichthyes > Pristiophoridae > Pristiophorus > Pristiophorus japonicus. The sequence continues at coordinate 19,632 of NW_027252114.1, read as the reverse complement.
GCAAAACAAAAAAACATTAAACCGTGCCACCCAACCTGGGTGACACACCAGACATTTACAAGGCCCTTTTTTCCTTTTTTTTTGGTTTTTCATTCGGCACTAAAATCACAATTTTTCCCCAGTGCCCCCTATAAAAGGGAAGGGGGACACTAAAAACACCGGCAATTAAAACAAATTAAACTTTAAAACGTAAAATCAAATTAAAATTTGGTTGCCGGGCGTGATGATGCACTCCAGTCCCTCCGGTGCCCACCTCTCGCGGAAGGCCGCGAGCGTACCGGTGGACACCGCGTGCTCCATGTCCAGGGACACCCTGGACCGGATGTAAGAGCGGAAGAGAGGCAGGCAGTCAGGTTGAACGACCCCCTCGACCGCCCGCTGCCTGGACCGGCTGATGGCACCCTTGGCCGTGCCCAGGAGTAGTCCTACGAGGAGGCCTTCGGACCTACCCGCTCCCCTCCGCACAGGGTGCCCAAAGATCAGGAGAGTAGGACTGAAGTGCAGCCAGAATTTCAGGAGCAGCCCCTTCAAATAATGGAACAGGGGCTGCAACCTTGTGCACTCAATAAAAACATGGAACACGGACTCCTCCAGACCACAGAAATTGCAGGCTGCCTGGCCCAAAAAGTTAGTTTGCAGGTGCAGCAGGTAATCAGGAAGGCGAATGGAATGTTGGCCTTCATTGCGAGAGGGATGGAGTACAAAAGCAGGGAGGTCCTGCTGCAACTGTACAGAGTATTGGTGAGGCTGCACCTGGAGTACTGCGTGCAGTTTTGGTCACCTTACTTAAGGAAGGATATACTAGCTTTGGAGGGGGTACAGAGACAATGAATGGCGGAGCAGGCTCGAGGGGCTAGATGGCCTACTCCTGTTCCTAATTCTTATGTTCTTATTGTTAGTGGTCGGGATGGGGTTAGGGTTCATGTTGGGGTTAGGGTTGAGTTTAGGGGTCAGGATTATCTCTTCCTGTGGGCCACTCCCACCATTCCTTGTTTAATGTTTTAAGTAGGGCTAGGCGGAGGGGGTTAGAGTTAGGGTTAGAGGTTTAGGGTCGGGGTTGGGGTTAGGGGTCACGTACTGCAGTGAAGATCCAGGATCGATCAGTATAGATTGGGGTCAGGGTCAGGGTTAGGGGTCGGGGTCGGAGTCCAGGATCGGTCAGTATGGGTTGGAGTTGGGGTCAGGCTCAGGGTCGGGGTCCAGGATCGGTCAGTATGGGTTAGGGTCGGTGTTGGGGTTCGGGTCGCCGTCAGGGTCCAGGATCGGTCAGTATGGGTTGGAGTTGGGCTCGGGGTCAGGCTCAGGGTCGGGGTCCAGGATCGGTCAGTATGGGTTGGAGTTGGGCTCGGGGTCAGGCTCAGGTTCAGGGTCCAGGATCGGTCAGTATGGGTTGGAGTTGGGGTCGGGATCAGGCTCAGGGTCGGGGTCCAGGATCGGTCAATATGGGTTGGGGTTGGAGTCGGGGTCAGGCTCAGGGCCAGTGTCCAGGGTCGGTCAATATGGGTTGGGGTTGGAGTCGGGGTCAGGCTCAGGGCCAGTGTCCAGGATCGGTCAGTATGGGTTTGATGTTGGGGTCGGGCTCAGGGTCCAGGATCGGTCAGTATGGGTTGGGGTTGGGGTCGGGGTCAGGCTCAGGGTCGGGGTCCAGGATCGGTCAGTATGGGTTGGGGTTGGGGTTGGGGTCAGGGTCCAGGATCGGTCAGTATGGGTTGGGGTTGGGGTTGGGGTCAGGGTCCAGGATCGGTCAGTATGGGTTGGGGTCGGGGTCAGGGTCCAGGATCGGTCAGTATGGGTTGGGGTTGGGGTTGAGGTTGGGGTCAGGGTCGGGGTCAGGGTCCAGGATCGGTCAGTATGGGTTGGGGTTGGGGTTGGGGTCAGGCTCAGGGTCAGGGTCCAGGATCGGTCAGTATGGGTTGGGGTTGGGGTCAGGCTCAGGGTCAGGGTCCAGGATCGGTCAGTATGGGTTGGGGTTGGGGTTGGGGTTGGGGTTGGGGTCGGGGTCAGGGTCCAGGATCGGTCAGTATGGGTTGGGGTTGGGGTTGAGGTTGGGGTCAGGGTCGGGGTCAGGGTCCAGGATCGGTCAGTATGGGTTGGGGTTGGGGTTGGGGTTGGGGTTGGGGTTGGGGTCAGGGTCGGGGTCCAGGATTGGTCAGTACGGGTTGGGGTTGGGGTCGGGGTCGGAGTCAGGGTCCAGGATCGGTCAGTATGGGTTGGAGTCGAGGTCAGGATCCAGGATCGGTCAGTATGGGTTGGGGTTGCGGTCGGGTTCAGGCTCAGGTTCAGGGTCCAGGATCGGTCAGTATGGGTTGGGGTTGGGGTCGGGGTCAGGGTCCAGGATCGGTCAGTATGGGTTGGGGTTGGGGTCGGGGTCAGGCTCAGGGTCGGGGTCCAGGATCGGTCAGTATGGGTTAGGGTCGGAGTTGGGGTTAGGGTCGGGGTCAGGGTCCAGGATCGGTCAGTATGGGTTGGGGTTGGGGTCGGGGTCAGGGTCCAGGATCGGTCAGTATGGGTTGGGGTTGGGGTCGGGATCAGGCTCAGGGTCGGGGTCCAGGATCGGTCAATATGGGTTGGGGTTGGAGTCGGGGTCAGGCTCAGGGCCAGTGTCCAGGGTCGGTCAATATGGGTTGGGGTTGGAGTCGGGGTCAGGCTCAGGGCCAGTGTCCAGGATCGGTCAGTATGGGTTTGATGTTGGGGTCGGGCTCAGGGTAGAGGATCGGTCAGTATGGGTTGGGGTTGGGGTTGGGGTCAGGCTCAGGGTCGAGGTCCAGGATCGGTCAGTATGGGTTGGGGTTGGGGTCGGGGTCAGGCTCAGGGTCGGGGTCCAGGATCGGTCAGTATGGGTTGGGGTTGGGGTCGGGGTCAGGGTCCAGGATCGGTCAGTATGGGTTGGGGTTGGGGTTGGGGTCAGGGTCCAGGATCGGTCAGTATGGGTTGGGGTTGGGGTTGGGGTCAGGGTCCAGGATCGGTCAGTATGGGTTGGGGTCGGGGTCAGGGTCCAGGATCGGTCAGTATGGGTTGGGGTTGGGGTTGGGGTCAGGGTCCAGGATCGGTCAGTATGGGTTGGGGTCGGGGTCAGGGTCCAGGATCGGTCAGTATGGGTTGGGGTTGGGGTTGAGGTTGGGGTCAGGGTCGGGGTCAGGGTCCAGGATCGGTCAGTATGGGTTGGGGTTGGGGTTGGGGTCAGGCTCAGGGTCAGGGTCCAGGATCGGTCAGTGTGGGTTGGGTTGGGGTCAGGCTCAGAGTCAGGGTCCAGGATCGGTCAGTATGGGTTGGGTTGGGGTCAGGCTCAGGGTCAGGGTCCAGGATCGGTCAGTATGGGTTGGGGTTGGGGTCGGGTTCAGGCTCAGGGTCAGGGTCCAGGATCGGTCAGTATGGGTTGGGGTTGGGGTTGGGGTCAGGCTCAGGGTCAGGGTCGGTGTCAGGGTCCAGGATCGGTCAGTATGGGTTGGGGTTGGGGTTGGGGTTGGGGTTGGGGTCAGGCTCAGGGTCCAGGATCGGTCAGTATGGGTTGGGGTTGGGGTTGGGGTTGGGGTCAGGCTCAGGGTCCAGGATCGGTCAGTATGGGTTGGGGTTGGGGTTGGGGTCAGGCTCGGGGTCAGGCTCAGGGTCAGGGTCCAGGGTCGGTCAGTATGGGTTGGGGTTGGGGTTGGGGTCAGGCTCGGGGTCAGGCTCAGGGTCCAGGATCGGTCAGTATGGGTTGGGGTTGGGGTTGGGGTCAGGCTCGGGGTCAGGCTCAGGGTCAGGGTCCAGGATCGGTCAGTATGGGTTGGGGTTGGGGTTGGGGTCAGGGTCCAGGATCGGTCAGTATGGGTTGGGTTGGGGTCGGGTTCAGGCTCAGGGTCGGGGTCCAGTGTCGGTCAGTATGGGTTGGGGTTGGTGTCAGGCTCGGGGTCAGGGTCCAGGATTGGTCAGTGTGGGTTAGGGTTGGGGTTGGGGTCAGGGTCCAGGTTTGGTCAGTGTGGGTTAGGGTTGGGGTTGGGGTCAGGGTCCAGGATTGGTCAGTGTGGGTTGGGGTCGGGGTCAGGCTCGGGGTTCGGGTCCAGAATCGGTCAGTATGGGTTAGGGTTGGGATCAGGGTCGGGGTCCAGGATCGGTCAGTATGGGTTAGGGTTGGGGTTGGGGTCAGGGTCCAGGATTGGTCAGTATGGGTTAGGGTTGGGGTTGGGGTCAGGGTCCAGGATCAGTCAGTGTGGGTTGGGGTTGGGGTTAGGGTCGGGGTCAGGGTCCAGGATCGGTCAGTATGGGTTAGGGTTGGGGTCAGGCTCAGGGTCAGGGTTCAGAATCGGTCAGTATGGTTCGGGTTGGGGTTGGGAACGGGGTCCAGGATCGGTCAGTATGGGTTGGGGTTGGGGTTGGGGTCGGGGTCAGGGTCCAGGATCGGTCAGTATGGGTTGGGGTCGGGGTCAGGATCCAGAATCGGTCAGTATGGGTTGGGGTCGGGGTCAGGGTCCAGGATCGGTCAGTATGGGTTGGGGTTGCGGTCGGGTTCAGGCTCAGGTTCAGGGTCCAGGATCGGTCAGTATGGGTTGGGGTTGGGGTCAGGGTCAGGGTCCAGGATCAGTCAGTATGGGTTGGGGTTGGGGTCGGGATCAGGCTCAGGGTCGGGGTCCAGGATCGGTCAGTATGGGTTAGGGTCGGAGTTGGGGTTCGGGTCGGGGTCAGGGTCCAGGATCGGTCAGTATGGGTTAGGGTCGGAGTTGGGGTTCGGGTCGGGTTCAGGGTCCAGGATCGGTCAGTATGGGTTGGAGTTGGGGTCGGGATCAGGCTCAGGGTCGGGGTCCAGGATCGGTCAATATGGGTTGGGGTTGGAGTCGGGGTCAGGCTCAGGGCCAGTGTCCAGGGTCGGTCAATATGGGTTGGGGTTGGAGTCGGGGTCAGGCTCAGGGCCAGTGTCCAGGATCGGTCAGTATGGGTTTGATGTTGGGGTCGGGCTCAGGGTCCAGGATCGGTCAGTATGGGTTGGGGTTGGGGTTGGGGTCAGGGTCCAGGATCGGTCAGTATGGGTTGGGGTTGGGGTTGGGGTCAGGGTCCAGGATCGGTCAGTATGGGTTGGGGTTGGGGTTGAGGTTGAGGTCAGGGTCGGGGTCAGGGTCCAGGATCGGTCAGTATGGGTTGGGGTTGGGGTTGGGGTCAGGGTCGGTGTCAGGGTCCAGGATCGGTCAGTATGGGTTGGGGTTGGGGTTGGGGTCAGGCTCAGGGTCAGGGTCCAGGATCGGTCAGTATGGGTTGGGGTTGGGGTTGGGGTCAGGCTCAGGGTCAGGGTCCAGGATCGGTCAGTATGGGTTGGGGTTGGGGTTGGGGTCAGGGTCGGTGTCAGGGTCCAGGATCGGTCAGTATGGGTTGGGTTGGGGTCGGGTTCAGGCTCAGGGTCAGGGTCCAGGATCGGTCAGTATGGGTTGGGGTTGGGGTTGGGGTCAGGCTCAGGGTCAGGGTCCAGGATCGGTCAGTATGGGTTGGGTTGGGGTTGGGGTCAGGCTCAGGGTCAGGGTCCAGGATCGGTCTGTATGGGTTGGGGTTGGGGTTGGGGTCAGGCTCAGGGTCAGGGTCCAGGATCGGTCAGTATGGGTTGGGTTGGGGTTGGGGTCAGGCTCAGGGTCAGGGTCCAGGATCGGTCAGTATGGGTTGGGTTGGGGTTGGGGTCAGGCTCAGGGTCAGGGTCCAGGATCGGTCTGTATGGGTTGGGGTTGGGGTTGGGGTCAGGGTCGGGGTCAGGGTCCAGGATCGGTCAGTATGGGTTGGGGTTGGGGTTGGGGTCAGGCTCGGGGTCAGGCTCAGGGTCAGGGTCCAGGATCGGTCAGTATGGGTTGGGTTGGGGTCAGGGTCGGGGTCAGGGTCCAGTGTCGGTCAGTATGGGTTGGGGTTGGTGTCAGGCTCGGGGTCAGGGTCCAGTGTCGGTCAGTGTGGGTTAGGGTTGGTGTCAGGCTCGGGGTCAGGGTCCAGGATTGGTCAGTGTGGGTTAGGGTTGGGGTTGGGGTCAGGGTCCAGGATTGGTCAGTGTGGGTTGGGGTCGGGCTCGGGTTTCGGGTCCAGAATCGGTCAGTATGGGTTAGGGTTGGGGTCAGGGTCGGGGTCCAGGATCAGTCAGTATGGGTTAGGGTTGGGGTTGGGGTCAGGGTCCAGGATCAGTCAGTATGGGTTAGGGTTGGGGTCAGGGTCCAGGATCAGTCAGTATGGGTTAGGGTTGGGGTTGGGGTCAGGGTCCAGGATCGGTCAGTGTGGGTTGGGGTTGTGGTTTAGGGTCGGGGTCAGGGTCCAGGATCGGTCAGTATGGGTTAGGGTTGGGGTCGGGGTCAGGCTCAGGGTCCAGGATCGGTCAGTATGGGTTAGGGTTGGGGTCAGGCTCAGGGTCAGGGTTCAGAATCGGTCAGTATGGTTAGGGTTGGGTTTGGGATCGGGGTCCAGGATCGGTCAGTATGGGTTGGGGTCGGGGTCAGGATCCAGAATCGGTCAGTATGGGTTGGGGTTGGGGTTGGGGTCGGGGTCAGGGTCCAGGATCGGTCAGTACGGGTTGGGGTCGGGGTCGGGGTCAGGGTCCAGGATCGGTCAGTATGGGTTGGGGTCGGGGTCAGGATCCAGAATCGGTCAGTATGGGTTGGGGTTGGGGTTGGGGTCGGGGTCAGGATCCAGATTTGGTCAGTACGGGTTGGGGTTGGGGTCGGGGTCGGGGTCAGGGTCCAGGATCGGTCAGTATGGGTTGGGGTCGGGGTCAGGATCCAGAATCGGTCAGTATGGGTTGGGGTCGGGGTCAGGGTCCAGGATCGGTCAGTATGGGTTGGGGTTGGGGTCGGGTTCAGGCTCAGGTTCAGGGTCCAGGATCGGTCAGTATGGGTTGGGGTTGAGGCCAGAGTCAGGCTCAGGGTCCAGGATCGGTCAGTATGGGTTGGTGTTGAAGCCAGAGTCAGGCTCAGGGTCCAGGATCGGTCAGTATGGGTTGGGGTTGGGGTCAGGGTCCAGGATCGGTCAGTATGGGTTGGGGTCGGGGTCAGGATCCAGAATCGGTCAGTATGGGTTGGGGTCGGGGTCAGGGTCCAGGATCTGTCAGTATGGGTTGGGGTTGGGGTCGGGTTCAGGCTCAGGTTCAGGGTCCAGGATCGGTCAGTATGGGTTGGGGTTGGGGTCGGGTTCAGGCTCAGGTTCAGGGTCCAGGATCGGTCAGTATGGGTTGGTGTTGAGGCCAGAATCAGGCTCAGGGTCCAGGATCGGTCAGTATGGTTAGGGTTGGGGTTGGGGTCAGGGTCCAGAATCGGTCAGTATGGGTTGGGGTTGGGATCAGGGTCGGGGTCAGGGTCCAGGATCGGTCAGTATGGGTTGGGGTTGGGGTCGGGTTCAGGCTCAGGTTCGGGGTCCAGGATCGGTCAGTCTGGGTTAGGGTTGGGGTCAGGGGTCGGGGTCCAGGATTGGTCAGTGTGGGTTAGGGTTGGGTTGGTGTCGGGGTCAGGGGTCAGGGTCGGGGTCCAGGTTCGGTCAGTGTGGGTTAGGGTTGGGGTCAGGGTCGGGGTCCAGGATTGGTCAGTGTGGGTTAGGGTTGGGTTGGTGTCGGGGTCAGGGGTCAGGGTCGGGGTCCAGGATCGGTCAGTATGAAACGTGGCCATTAGTTCGGGGAGAGAAGAGGAAAAGGGCAGAGAGAGATTGGACCGATCTACTTTACACAAAGGGTAAATGCAGTGGACTGTCCCGGGAGGGGATGAGTCAGAGAGCAGGGACTTTGAAGGAGAATTGGGGGATATCACAGGGATTGAGGAATGGAGGTTCCTGCGGATCATTCCGGGTCAATGTTCTACAAACTGGTTGGAGGACAGCCTTGTTTCAGAATCATAGAATTATAGACATTTACAGCACGGAAGGAGGCCACTCGGCCCATCGTGTCCACACCGGCCGACCTAGAGCTACCCAGCCTAATCCCACTGTCCAGCTCTCGGTCCGTAGCCCTGTGGGTTACAGCACTTCAGGTGTACATCCAGGTACTGTTTAAATATGGTGAGGGTTTCTGCCTCTACCTCCCTTTCACGCCGTGAGTTCCAGACCCCCACCCCCCTCTGGGTGGAATAAATTCTCCTCAAATCCCCTCTAAATCTCCTACCACTTACTTTAAATCCACGTTCCCTGATTGGTGACGCCCCCCCCCCGCCCGACCCCTGCCAGAGGAGGTCCTTCCTATTCTCTCTATCCAGGTCCCTCATAATTTTATACACCTCAATCAGGTCTCCCCTCAGCCTTCGCGGTTCCAAATAAAACACCCCCAGCCTATCCAATCTTTCCTCATCGCTAACATTCTCCAGTCCCGGCAACATCCTCGTAAACCTCCTCTGTACCCTCTCCAGTGCAATCACATCTTCCCTGTAATGTGGTGACCAGAACTGCACGCAGTACTCCAGCTGTGGCCTAACCAGTGTTTTATACAGTTCAAGTATAACCTCCCAGCTCTTGTATTCCATGCCTCGACTAATAAAGACAAGTATTCCGTATGCCTTCTGAACCACCTTATCTACCTGGCCTGCTACCTTCAGGGATCTGTGGACCTGCACTCCCAGGTCCCTCTGTTCCTCGACACTTCTCAGTGTCCTACCATTTAATGTTGGCCTTTTTAGCCCTCCCCAAAATGCATTACCTCACACGTCTCTGGATTGAATTCCATTTCCACAGCAAGTTAGTCAGACACAACCTTCCCTTCACAAATCCATGCTGACTCTCCCTGATTAATCCGTGTCTTTCTAAATGAAGATTTATCCTACCCCTCAGGAATTTTTCCAATAATTTTCCCACCACTGAGGTTAGGCTGACTGGCCTGTAATTACTCGGTCGATCCCTTTCTCCCTTTTTAAACAAAGGTACAACATTAGCAGTTCTCCAGTCCTCTGACACCACACCTGTAGCTTAGTTGGAGGGCGGCCCTGATTGGTTGGAGGGCGGCCCTGATTGGTTGGAGGGCGGCCCTGATTGGTTGGAGGGCGGCCCTGATTGGTTGGAGGGCGGCCATGGTTGGTTGGAGGGCGGCCCTGATTGGTTGGAGGGCGGCCATGGTGGGTTGGAGGGCGGCCATGGTTGGTTGGAGGGTGGCCATGGTTGGTTGGAGGGCGGCCCTGATTGGTTGGAGGGCGGCCATGGTTGGTTGGAGGGCGGCCCTGATTGGTTGGTGGACAGCCATGGTTGGTTGGAGGGCGGCCATGGTGGGTTGGAGGGTGGCCATGGTTGGTTGGAGGGCGGCCCTGATTGGTTGGAGGGCGGTCATGGTTGGTTGGAGGGCGGCCCTGATTGGTTGGTGGACAGCCATGGTTGGTTGGAGGGCGGCCATGGTTGGTTGGAGGGCGGCCCTGATTGGTTGGTGGACAGCCATGGTTGGTTGGAGGGCGGCCCTGATTGGTTGGTGGACAGCCATGGTTGGTTGGAGGGCGGCCATGATTGGTTGGAGGGCGGCCATGGTTGGTTGGAGGGCGGCCCTGATTGGTTGGTGGACAGCCATGGTGGGTTGGAGGGCGGCCCTGGTTGGTTGGTGGACGGCCATGGTTGGTTGGAGGGCGGCCCTGATTGGTTGGAGGACTTGGTTACCAGTGGCTGCAGTTGGTCGTTAGGATGACTTCTCCAGGTTGGTAAATCTCAGTCTTTCCATAACAGCGACACTCGGTGATATTCACACAGTGACGGTCCTGAAGGAGAAGGTTCTGGGGGCACTGACAGCCTGGAACAGAACAAATTGTACGATTGTAGCATCACACACCGAGGACATTCAGCCCATTGAGGTCATGCAAGCCCTCTGAAAAACGATTCACGATCTGTGTATGCGAACCCCGAAATCACTCCTTTTAAAGTTCCCCTTTACTATATATTTTGCCGATTGCCTGAAATCTGTGTCCTCTGGTTACCGACATTCCTTGGTTTCTGTACAGACAGAAAGGAAAAGGAGGTGGGGTGGTGTTGCTGGTTAAAGAGGAAATTAATGCAATAGTAAGGAAGGACATTAGCTTGGATGATGTGGAATCGGTATGGGTGGAGCTACGGAATACCAAAGGGCAGAAAACGCTAGTGGGAGTTGTGTACAGACCACCAAACAGTCGTAGTGAGGTTGGGAACAGCATCAAACAAGAAATAAGGGATGTGTGCAATAAAGATACAGCAGTTATCATGGGCGACTTTAATCTACATATTGATTGGGCTAACCAAACTGGTAGCAATGCAGTGGAGGAGGATTTCCTGGAGTGTATTAGGGATGGTTTTCTAGACCAATATGTCGAGGAACCAACCAGACAGCTGGCCATCCTAGACTGGGTGATGTGTAATGAGAAGGGACTAATTAGCAATCTTGTTGTGCGAGGCCCCTTGGGGAAGAGTGACCATAATATGGTAGAATTCTTTATTAAGATGCAGAGTGACACAGTTAATTCAGAAACTAGGGTCCTGAACTTAAGGAAAGCTAACTTCGATGGCATGAGGCGTGAATTGGCTAGAATAGACATGCAAAAGATACTTAAAGGATTGATGGTGGATAGGCAATGGCAAACATTTAAAGATCACATGGATGAACATCAACAATTGTACATCCCTGTCTGGAGTAAAAATAAAACGGGGAAGGTGGCTCAACCGCGGCTAACAAGGGAAATTAAGGATAGTGTTAAATCCAAGGAAGAGGCATATAAATTGGCCAGAAAAAGCAGCAAACCTGAGGACTGGGAGAATTTTGTAATACAGCAGAGGAGGACAAAGGGTTTAATTAGGAGGGAGAAAGAGTATGAGAGGAAGCTTGGCGGGAACATAAAGACTGACTGCAAAAGCTTCTATAGATATGTGAAGAGAAAAAGATTAGTGAAGTCGGATTCGGGTGAATTTATAATGGGGAACAAAGAAATGGCAGACCAGTTGAACAAATACTTTGGTTCTGTCTTCATAAAGGGAGACACAAATAACCTTCTGGATGAACTAGGGGACCGAGGGTCGAGTGAGAAGGAGGAACTGAAGGATATCCTTCTTAGGCGGGAAATTGACGGGATTGAAGGCCGATAAATCCCCGGGGCCTGATAGTCTACATCCCAGAGTACTTAAGGAAGTGGCCCTAGAAATAGTGGATGCATTGGTGATCATTTTCCAACAGTCTATTGACTCGGGATCAGTTCCTATGGACTGGAGGGTAGCTAATGTAACACCACTTTTTAAAAAAGGAGGGAGAGAGAAAACGGGTAATTATAGACCGGTTAGCCTGACATCAGTAGTGGGGAAAATGTTGGAATCAATTATTAAAGATGAAATAGCAGCGCATTTGGAAAGCAGTGACAGGATCGGTCCAAGTCAACATGGATTTATGAAAGGGAAATCATGAATTTTTTGAGGATGTAACTAGTAGAGTGGACAAGGGAGAACCAGTTGATGTGGTGTATTTGGACTTTCAAAAGGCTTTTGACAAGGTCCCACACAAGAGATTGGTGTGCAAAATTAAAGCACATGGTATTGGGGATAATGTATTGACGTGGATAGAGAACTGGTTGGCAGACAGGAAGCAGAGAGTCGGGATAAACGGATCCTTTTCAGAATGACAGGCAGTGACTAGTGGTGTACCGCAGGGCTCAGTGCTGGGGCCCCAGCTATTTACAATATATATTAATGATTTAGATGAAGGAATTGAGTGTAATATCTCCAAGTTTGCAGATGACACTAAGTTGGGTGGCAGTGTGAGCTGCGAGGAGGATGCTAAGAGGCTGCAGAGTAACTTGGATAGGTTAGGTGAGTGGGCTAATGCATGGCAGATGAAGTATAATGTGGATAAATGTGAGGTTATCCACTTTGGTGGCAAAAACACGAAGGCAGAATATTATCTGAATGGTGACAGATTAGGAAAAGAGGAGGTGCAACGAGACCTGGGTGTCATGGTACATCAGTCATTGAAAGTTGGCATGCAGGTACAGCAGGTGGTGAAGAAGGCAAATGGTATGTTGGCCTTCATCGCTAGGGGATTTGAGTATAAGAGCAGGGAGGTGTTACTGCAGCTGTACAGGGCCTTGGTGAGACCTCACCTGGAATATTGTGTTCAGTTTTGGTCTCCTAGTCTGAGGAAGGACATTCTTGCTATTGAGGGAGTGCAGCGAAGGTTCACCAGACTGATTCCAGGGATGACTGGACTGACATATGAGGAGAGACTGGATCAACTGGGCCTTTATTCACTGGAGTTTAGAAGGATGAGAGGGGATCTATAGAAACATATAAGATTCTGACGGGACTGGACAGATTAGATGCGCGAAGAATGTTCCCAATGTTGGGGAAGTCCAGAACCAGGGGTCACAGTCTAAGGATAAGGGGTAAGCCATTTAGGACCGAGATGAGGAGAAACTTCTTCACTCAGAGAGTTGTTAACCTGTGGAATTCCCTACCGCAGAAAGTTGTTGATGCCAGTTCATTGGATATATTCAAGAGGGAGTTAGATACGGCCCTTACAGCTAAAGGGATCGAGGGGTATGGAGAGAAAGCAGGAAAGGGGTACTGAGGTGAATGATCAGCCATGATCTTATTGAATGGTGGTGCAGGCTCGAAGGGCCGAATGGCCTACTCCTGCACCTATTTTCTATGTTTCTATGTTTAAGGAAGGATATACTTGCATTAGAGGCTGTTCAGGGAAGGTTCACGAGGATGATTGCGGAGATGAGGGGGTTGCCTTATGAAGAAAGGTTGAGTAGGTGGGACCTCCAGTTATTGGAGTTGAGAAGAAGGAGGTGATCTTATTGAAAGATATGATAATGAGGGGGCTGGACTAGGTGGATGCCCTTTTGCTCTTTCTCCCCCTCCCCCTTTCAGCGCTTGTTCCCAACACTCTCCAGTTCTGACCAAGGGTCATCGGCCCGGAACGTTAACTCTGCTTCCTCTCCACAGATGCTGCCTGACCCGCTGAGATTTACAACATAACCCTTTCCTCCCTGATCACTCCAAAACCTGTCTATCTCCACCTTAAATATATTCAATGTCCCAGCCTCCACAGGTCTCTGAGGCATTCGATCTAGGCCCGGGGTTTGAACCTTACCTTCCAGACAGTGGGAGCTGCAGTTTGTGAGCGAGCTCACGTCCCGACAGGACAATGGGCAGGGGTCCAGTGAGAGACGCTCACAGTCATCAGACGCAACGTAAACCATCCCAGGATCACAGTCTGAAACAGGCAGTCAACCAGGAAAAACAGTCACACACGGAAAAAGGTAGGTCAGAGCCCGCGACCCCTCACACCCCGAGGGTCAGTCTGACCCTTCACCCCCAGGTCAGAGCCCGCGACCCCTCACACCCCGGGTCAGTGACAGTCTGACCCTTCACCCCCAGGTCAAAGCCCGCGACCCCTCACACCCCGAGGGTCAGTCTGACCCTTCACCCCCAGGTCAGAGCCTGCGACCCCTCACACCCCGAGGGTCAGTCTGACCCTTCACACCCCGCGTCTGGGTCAGTCTGACCCTTCACCCCCGGGTCAGAGCCCGACCCCTCACACCCCGGGTCAGAGCCCGACCCCTCACCTCCAGGTCAGAGCCCGCGACCCCTCACACCCCGGGTCAGAGCCCGACCCCTCACACCCCGGGTCAGAGCCCGACCCCTCACACCCCGGGTCAGTGACAGTCTGACTCTTCACCCCCAGGTCAGAGCCCGCGACCCCTCACACCCCGGGTCAGTGACAGTCTGACCCTTCACCCCCAGGTCAGAGCCCGCGACCCCTCACACCCCGGGTCAGAGCCCGACCCCTCACACCCCGGGTCAGAGCCCGACCCATCACACCCCGGGTCAGAGCCCGACCCCTCACACCCCGGGTCAGAGCCCGCGACCCCTCACACCCCGGGTCAGTGACAGTCTGACTCTTCACCCCCAGGTCAGAGCCTGCGACCCCTCACACCCCGGGTCAGTGACAGTCTGACCCTTCACCCCCAGGTCAGAGCCCGCGACCTCTCACACCCCGGGTCAGTGACAGTCTGACCCTTCACCCCCAGGGTCAGAGCCCGCGACCCCTCACACCCCGGGTCAGTGATAGTCTGACCCTTCACCCCCAGGTCAGAGCCCGCGACCCCTCACACCCCGGGTCAGTGACAGTCTGACCCTTCACCCCCAGGTCAGAGCCCGCGACCCCTCACACCCCGAGGGTCAGTCTGACCCTTCACCCACAGGTCAGAACCCGCGACTCCTCACACCCCGGGTCAGTGACAGTCTGACCCTTCACCCCCAGGTCAGAGCCCGCGACCTCTCACACCCCAGGTCTGGGTCAGTCTGACCCTTCACCCCCAGGTCAGAGCCTGCGACCCCTCACACCCCGGGTCAGAGCCCGACCCCTCACACCCAGAGGGTCAGTCTGACCTTTCACCCCCGGGTCAGAGCCCGACCCCTCACACCCCGGGTCAGAGCCCGACCCCTCACACCCCGAGGGTCAGAGCCTGACCCCTCACACCCCGGGTCAGAGCCCGACCCCTCACACCCCGGGTCAGTGACAGTCTGACCCTTCACCCCCAGGTCAGAGCCCGCGACCCCTCACACCCCGGGTCAGAGCCCGACCCCTCACACCCCGGGTCAGAGCCCGACCCCTCACACCCCGGGTCAGAGCCCGACCCCTCACACCCCGGGTCAGAGCCCGACCCCTCACACCCCGAGGGTCAGTCTGACCCTTCACCCCCAGGTCAGAGCCCGCGACCCCTCACACCCCGGGTCAGAGCCCGACCCCTCACACCCCGAGGGTCAGTGACAGTCTGACCCTTCACCCCCAGGTCAGAGCCCGCGACCCCTCACACCCCGGGTCAGAGCCCGACCCCTCACACCCCGGGTCAGTGACAGTCTGACCCTTCACCCCCAGGTCAGAGCCCGCGACCCCTCACACCCCGGGTCAGAGCCCGACCCCTCACACCCCGGGTCAGTGACAGTCTGACCCTTCACCCCCAGGTCAGAGCCCGCGACCCCTCACACCCCGGGTCAGAGCCCGACCCCTCACACCCCGGGTCAGTGACAGTCTGACCCTTCACCCCCAGGTCAGAGCCCGCGACCCCTCACACCCCGGGTCAGAGCCCGACCCCTCACACCCCGAGGGTCAGTCTGACCCTTCACCCCCAGGTCAGAGCCCGACCCCTCACACCCCGGGTCAGAGCCCGACCCCTCACACCTCGGGTCAGAGCCCGACCCCTCACACCCCGGGTCTGGGTCAGTCTGACCCTTCACCCCAGGTCAGAGCCCGACCCCTCACACCCCGGGTCAGAGCCCGACCCCTCACACCCCGGGTCAGTGACAGTCTGACCCTTCACCCCCAGGTCAGAGCCCGCGACCCCTCACACCCCGGGTCAGAGCCCGACCCCTCACACCCCGGGTCAGAGCCCGACCCCTCACACCCCGGGTCAGAGCCCGACCCGTCACACCCCGGGTCAGAGCCCGACCCCTCACACCCCGGGTCTGGGTCAGTCTGACCCTTCACCCCCAGGCCACAGCCCGACCCTTCAAACCCCGGGTCTGGGTCAGTCTGACCCTTCACCCCCCGGGTCAGAGCCCGACCCCTCAAATCCCGGGTCAGGGTCAATCTGACCCCTCACACCCCGGGTCAGAGCCTGACCCTCAAACCCCGGGTCAGTGACAGTCTGACCCTCACCCCCAGGTCAGAGCCCGCCCCCGACCCCTCACACCCCGGGTCTGGGTCAGTCTGACCCTTCACCCCCAGGTCAGAGCCCGACCCCTCAAACCCCGGGTCTGGGTCAATCTGACCCCTCACACTCTGGGTCAGAACCCACGACCCCTCAAACCCCGGGTCAGTGACAGTCTGACCCTTCACCCCCGGGTCAGAGCCCGACCCTTCACCCCCGGGTCAGAGCCTGCGACCCCTCACACCCCGGGTCAGGATCAGCCTGACCCTTCACCCCCGGGTCAGTGACAGTCTGACCCTTCACCCCTGGGTCAGGGAGAGTCTGACCCTTCACCCCTGGGTCAGGGAGAGTCTGACCCTTCACCCCTGTGTCAGGCACAGTCTGACCCTTCACCCCTGTGTCAGGCACAGTCTGACCCTTCACCCCTGGGTCAGGGTCAGTCTGTGCAGACAGAACAGTCTCTCTGGCCCTGCTGAACCTCTGTCCATGGGACATTGGCGAGTTGTACAGAATTGGGTGAATCTGCCACCCGGGGGTCAGACAGATGCTGAAGCTGGTGACCTCTGTCACAGAAACCCTGGACCCTGGAGGGTCAGACTGGGATTCCCAGAGCCAGAAATCTCACAAATTACAAACCCAAACCCTGCTCCTGATTGGCTGCCGAGAACCTCCGTTGGAAGCAGGGAGCGCGGTGAACTTACCCGCGGTGCCGGCACAGAGCTGTCGGTTACAGGACTCCGACTCCACCGTGGCCCCCGGACACGGCCGCCCTCCGTTCTTCGGTGGTGGGCTGACGCACTCCCGGTGACGGCTCCGCACTCCACCGCTACACTCGGTGTCACAGGCCGACCACTCGCTCCACTCTGACCACCAGCCGTTCACTGCGAGGGAACCACATCCGTCAGTCTGGGCCCTGGTCAGTCCATGGTCAGTCCATGGTCAGTCTGGGCCCTGGTCAGTCTGGGCCATGGTCAGTCCATGGTCAGTCCATGGTCAGTCTGGGCCCTGGTCAGTCTGGGCCCTGGTCAGTCCATGGTCAGTCTGGGCCCTGGTCAGTCAATGGTCAGTCTGGGCCATGGTCAGTCTGGGTCATGGTCAGTCTGGGCCCTGGTCAGTCCATGGTCAGTCTTGGCCCTGGTCAGTCCATGGTCAGTCTGGGTCATGGTCAGTCTGGGGTCTGGTCAGTCCATGGTCAGTCCATGGTCAGTCTGGGCCGGGGTCAGTCTGGGCCCTGGTCAGACCATGGTCAGTCTGGGCCCTGGTCAGTCTGGGCCCTGGTCAGTCTGGGTCATGGTCAGTCTGGGCCCTGGTCGGTCTGGGCCCTGGTCGGTCTGGGCCCTGGTCAGTCTGGGCCCTGGTCAGTCCATGGTCAGTCTGGGCCCTGGTCAGTCTGGGTCATGGTCAGTCTTGGCCCTGGTCAGTCTGGGCCATGGTCAGTCCATGGTCAGTCTGTGTCATGGTCAGTCTGGGTCATGGTCAGTCCATGGTCAGTCTGGGCCCTGGTCAGTCCATGGTCTGTCTGGGTCATGGTCAGTCTGGGTCATGGTCAGTCTGGGCCCTGGTCAGTCCATGGTCAGTCTGGGCCCTGGTCAGTCTGGGTCATGGTCAGTCTGGGCCATGGTAAGTCTGGGCCATGGTAAGTCTGGGCCCTGGTCAGTCTGGGTCATGGTCAGTCTGGGCCATGGTCAGTCTGGGTCATGGTCAGTCTGGGTCATGGTCAGTCCATGGTCAGTCTGGGCCCTGGTCAGTCCATGGTCAGTCTGGGCCATGGTCAGTCTGGGTCATGGTCAGTCTGGGTCATGGTCAGTCTGGGCCATGATCAGTCCATGGTCAGTCTGGGCCCTGGTCAGTCCATGGTCAGTCTGGGCCATGGTCAGTCTGGGTCATGGTCAGTCTGGGTCATGGTCAGTCTGGGCCCTGGTCAGTCCATGGTCAGTCTGGGCCCTGGTCAGTCTGGGCCATGGTCAGTCTGGGCCCTGGCCAGTCCATGGTCAGTCTGGGTCATGGTCAGTCTGGGTCATGGTCAGTCTGGGCCCTGGTCAGTCCATGGTCAGTCAATGGTCAGTCTGGGCCCTGGTCAGTCTGGGTCATGGTCAGTCTGGGCCCTGGTCAGTCCATGGTCAGTCTGTGTCATGGTCAGTCTGGGTCATGGTCAGTCTGGGCCCTGGTCAGTCCATGGTCAGTCTGTGTCATGGTCAGTCTGGGTCATGGTCAGTCTGGGCCCTGGTCAGTCCATGGTCAGTCTGGGCCATGGTCAGTCTGGGTCATGGTCAGTCTGGGCCCTGGTCAGTCTGGGCCCTGGTCAGTCTGGGCCATGGTCAGTCCATGGTCAGTCTGGGTCATGGTCAGTCTGGGCCCTGGTCAGTCCATGGTCAGTCTGGGTCATGGTCAGTCTGGGTCATGGTCAGTCTGGGCCCTGGTCAGTCTGGGCCATGGTCAATCTGGGTCATGGTCAGTCTGGGCCCTGGTCAGTCTGGGCCCTGGTCAGTCTGGGTCATGGTCAGTCTGGGCCCTGGTCAGTCCATGGTCAGTCTGGGCCCTGGTCAGTCTGGGCCCTGGTCAGTCTGGGTCATGGTCAGTCTGGGCCCTGGTCAGTCCATGGTCAGTCTGGGCCCTGGTCAGTCTGGGTCATGGTCAGTCTGGGTCTTGGTCAGTCTGGGCCCTGGTCAGTCCATGGTCAGTCTGGGTCATGGTCAGTCTGGGCCCTGGTCAGTCTGGGCCCTGGTCAGTCTGGGCCCTGTTCAGTCTGGGTCATGGTCAGTCTGGGCCATGGTATTTCTGGGTCATGGTCAGTCCATGGTCAGTCTGGGCCCTGGTCAGTCTGGGTCATGGTCAGTCTGGGTCATTGTCAGTCTGGGCCATGGTAAGTCTGGGCCCTGGTCAGTCTGGGTCATGGTCAGTCTGGGCCATGGTCAGTCTGCGTCATGGTCAGTCTGGGCCATGGTCAGTCTGGGCCATGGTCAGTCAATGGTCAGTCTGGGCCCTGGTCAGTCTGGGCCCTGGTCAGTCCATGGTCAGTCTGGGCCATGGTCAGTCTGGGCCCTGGTCAGTCTGGGCCCTGGTCAGTCTGGGTCATGGTCAGTCTGGGCCCTGGTCAGTCCATGGTCAGTCTGGGCCCTGGTCAGTCCATGGTCAGTCTGGGTCATGGTCAGTTTGGGCCCTGGTCAGTCTGGTCCCTGGTCAGTCTGGGCCATGGTCAGTCTGGGCCATGGTCAGTCTGGGCCATGGTCAGTCCATGGTCAGTCTGGGCCCTGGTCAGTCCATGGTCAGTCTGGGCCATGGTCAGTCTGGGTCATGGTCAGTCCATGGTCAGTCTGGGTCATGATCAGTCTGGGTCATGGTCAGTCTGGGTCATGGTCAGTCCATGGTCAGTCTGGGTCATGGTCAGTCTGGGCCATGGTCAGTCTGGGCCCTGGTCAGTCTGGGCCCTGGTCAGTCTGGGCCCTGGTCAGTCTGGGCCCTGGACAGGGGCTGGATTCCAACAGGTACAGACTGGCATAAGCAGGAACCCTCCGGGAGACAGGGAACAGGAGGCCGTCCAGCCCCTTGAGCCTGTTACACAGGAACAGGAGGAGGCCCATTCAGCCCCTCGAGCCATGTCCCTGGGGTCCAATCCTCCCCCCTCCCTGGTGTCCCCCTTGCCCCTGCCAGGGCCCCCCTTCCCCCCTGGGGTCCCCCCCCATGGCCCCCCTGGGGTCTGTCCCCCGCCCCCCCCCCCGGGCTCCCCCCACCTGCCCAGGGCCCCCCCATGGCCCCCCTGGGGTCTGTCCCCCGCCCCCCCAGGCTCCCCCCACCTGCCCAGGGCCCCCCTGCCCCGGCTCTGTGTTGACCATTGCCGTTACCTGGACAGGCCTTGGTGAAGCAGGCTCGAGTATCCCACAGTGTGTGGTTACACTGTCCCCCAGGGAGAACTTGCCGTAACACCTCCCTCTGCCGGAACATCACACCGAGGCTACAGCTCTGACTGCAGTCACTCCACGGCGTCCAGTCCGACATCACACAGTCCGCTGTCGAAACAAGCAGGGCAGCGTTAGTGAGCTCACTGACCCCAACCAGTGACCCCCAACCAGTG